>NC_056739.1:1829928976-1829983976 GCF_019279795.1 Protopterus annectens
TACTAAGGGTTTTGCATCCAGGAAGAAAGAGGTCATTGTCTTCCTCTACTCTTCCCTCATTAGGCCAATCATTGAGTACAATGCCCCATTTGGCATGAACCTCACTAGACACCTGCAACAACTGGAGAGGCTGCAAAAGTACCTCACAAAGAGGATCCTAGGCCTTAAACACATGTCCTATATGGACAGACTCAAAAAACTATTCTCTGTCTCATATCGCCTACGTAGAGGCGATCTCTGCTTGACTTACAAAGCCATGTCTAATCCAGCTCTGTTAGAAATGCTACATCTAAAGAAATCCCAAACCCTCTATGCCACACACTCCAGAGACCTCAACCTCATTACCACAATCAACAGTACATGCTGGCAGGACAGGTTCATAACCCAGAGACTGCCCATATTATGGAATAGACTTCCCATACATGTCAAGCTGAGCACCTCACTGGCCATCTTCAAGAGAAATCTTGATCAGTGGATGGGAAATAGAAAATTCACCCTGGGATCACTCCAGTGGCTCTACTTGACAGATGCACTAGGGACTAAGGTCGGGTGGCACGATGCCAGGGTAATCCTATGGGCTAGGCTTGTAAAGGCTCCAGGGTCATTAGCCTTGTACACACCTATGAACCTATGAACCTATGTATGTCTGTATGCATGTATGTATTCAGTAAGGCTAATTCAGATCTTACTTTAGATTGATAATAATAATAATAATAATAATAATAATAATAATAATAATAATAATAATAATAATAATTAATTATTATTATTATTATTATTGTGTTTTGAAGCAAATTAAATAGCAATATAACTAACAAGATAAAGTTCACCAAATGTTGCAAATTAACTAATGACTAAGCAAATGTATCTACATTTAATGCTTCCTTTCAATGAACAAAAGTCATCTTTCATGTCACACAGAGGTGTAAAAGCATGTTTCTAAAGCATTAAGTAGACTCGTGATTCATGTGTATAACAACACTGACAGCTAGAATGCTGCAGGCTGAAATGTGCAATTCCACAATGAAACATTGCTTGCAGTTTGAAATTGCTGAATGACTAGACAATAATGTATATACTATTTTACTAATATTTCCAAAATGATTTAATCAGCACAGCATTTACAAAATTAGAAAGTGGCAATGTATAATGAATTATGACTGACAATGTATATAGAAGCTGTTTAATAAATGTTACTTTTGACTACTGTATCTTCTAAATGGTCACATCATTTTAGAAACCATATTTAAGAAAGACAGAGTAGCAGTATGAATTTTCTGATAGTGAATATTCATATTTAAATAGCAAAACATTCTTATTTAAGGTGCACAATAAGTTTTATATAAAAATATCATTTTTAAAGGAACATGCCAAACTTTTTCGACTTCAACTATAATCTGAAGGGAATCATTTATCAATATTTTATGTTAGCAGCCTTAATCCAGTGATGACATATACACATTCAATAAAGACCCCTTACTTTGATAAAGACATACTGTATGTGATATTCTTATGTTTGGTTCCAGTATTCATGCCCTGAAAGCCAGACTCAGACACATAGTCCTCAGACTTTAAAAAAAATTCTTCTATATGACAGAACTGAATGTCATCCTGACAGCAACCAGTGTCAAAAATGATGTTCCAGATTAAATTGAAGTGGACAATGTATAAAGAGTCCCATGAATCTCTGTTACTCAGATTTTATGAAAGAAATGTAAGAGAGGAAGAAGGAAATAACATTAAAAAAACTACCTTAAAAATTCAAATTGCATTTTCTAGGTAAGTGATTGATCCAAGTGTTTCTTTTAATTAAAAAGAAAATTGCATTTTTCCTTTATCCTAGTGGTCTCTTTTCAGGGATACTCAAGGAGATATTTATACTCTTAAAGGAAAATTGACCAGGGCATCAGGGAACTTCCCCTGCACGTCATTGCTGTAAGGGAGACCCATCATTTTGGAGGACCACTTCCTGTTTCCATTCCAAGGGCAGAGACAGCATGGAGAAACAGAGACAGATGGAGAGAGAAGGATATGATACAGTGATAAAAGAAATGAAGGAGAAAACAAATACAAGAGAATATGTTCTGGATTCTGAGGAAATATTTAAAAAAAAAAAACTTTCATGAAGATGAGTCAACAAATGATGGATGTACAATTGCAACCCTCCAGTCTGGAAGGTTGCAGTATGATTAATTTTAAGAAATGGTGGTTGAAAGTGAGCCGGAAAATGAAGCAAATTTTTCCTAAGGGGACATTATGTACAAAATACAAAAGGAGGATGCAGAGATAATTCTGAAGAATAATGGTGAGATGGAAAATAAAACATATGCATAGACAGTAAAAGAATGTAGACATGTAGTAGCAGAAAAGAGGGCAGAAGAAAGTAAAAAATGGAAGTACAGGTTAAGGATTCAAAGTAAAGAAGAAAAACAAATGGACGTTTGAAGTGGGGGGGCAATTTATTAGCTCATTTGAGTCTAAAAGCATATGAGGTAAGAGCATTTCTTATTAACAAATCAAAATTTTGCGGCATTATATTTTAGATGTTTTTTCAAAGGAAGAAAATCTTGGATAATATGTAAAAAAAGACTATAACCCATGGAATATTTATGTGATAAAGGCATTTCACAGGGAAACAAAAATAAAATGAATGTACAATTTTGAACAGAGGTAGAAAAAGAGACTTTGCAAGGATACTTGAAAGCATTTGTAAAGAAGTACTAGACGTTGAAAATGTTTCTGTCAAAAGGGCTTTATGGACTAGTTGCTGGGATTGTAATATTGTGTTAAAAATAGAAACAGAGTAAAATATGCATATACCAAACATGTTAAATGTGGAGGGGGATAGGGGTCTTTTAAAGGGTCTATATTATATGAACAGAAGTTCATAATCTCTAACGGTCTAAAGAGCAGAAATGCCAGACCTCGAATTTCTTATTGTGGGGGGCTGCAGCCCCCAAACCCACAGCTAAATATATATCAACTCTGAGATCGCACTACAGAGAGGAAAGGGCAAATATTCCGACCTTCACTGTACTGTGATCCCACAAGAAGCTCTTCCAGGTCCGACATTTTTACTCTTCAGAGCATTCAAGATTATGAACTTTCATTTATATAATACAGACCCATTGCAAAATACTGAGGACAACCCAAAATTGTTTTTTTTTTATTTTATTTTTGTGTAAAAAGAAGGACATTTGATAAGTAACTGCTGTGACAACAGATATCTTATTTTTGTGGGGAAATGGGACAATGTAAAAAATGTGAATTGAAATTTTATAAATTTAACAAAATTTTACTCTTATGGATGGAGTGCAAAAATGAAAATAAGAGTACAGAGAAAGAAAAATAAAGAGAAGAAAATGAACAAAGAGAAAAATTTTTAGAAGTAGTAGAAATAAAAAATAGAAGAGAAAAAATAATTAAGAGGGCATAGCAGAAGGTTCTGAAATAAGTGATGATGAAGATATACACTTTGAGGCAGTAAAAGGGAAAACAAAGAATTTGTCAAAAGGGTAAAAGTAAGAAAAAAATAAAGGAATCAGTACAAAAGAAAAATATAAAGGAAATGGAGGAATAAGACTATATACAGCTAAATATTATGGCTTAGTATAATTATGTTCTTTGACTCACAGATACAAGGTACAGTGTTTGATTCTCACCACTGGGAAAGAAATTGGTTAGGCTTATAATGACCCATTGAGAAAGCTAGACTAATAATTAATAATAAATATGAATTTATGAAACTGTAAATCTAAGGAAAAGAGAAAATTAATTTTTTTGTGTGCTTTCTATTAATTTGAATAGTATTAAGAATATAGTAAGAAGAATAGGAAATTTGGAGTGGTGCAATGCATGTGATGTAGATGTAATTATACTAGAAGACAAGATTTTTAACAAATGAAGAAAGATTACAGGCAGAGAAACTATGCAGAGTAAAGATTATCTGGAATTTGGGAAATGAGAGATATTCTGGAATAGCTGCATTCTGTAGAAATACAGTAACAATATTAGTTGTAACTTTAGAAAGAATGGAAGGTCAACCATTGTAGATTTAAATTGGAAAGAGTAAAAAGAAATGAAATGTTATAAGAAAAATGTTAGCAATTATAAGATCTGGTAAGTTTACATTTTGGCACAAAATTCATGAACTTACAAAAGGGGTATGTATAGAACTGAAATATATTATTTTATAATATCAGAATGTTTATTTAAAGAAGGGGAGTTAGTTGAAACAGCATTTACTGATCTGATCATTTCAATATGGCTAGAGATAAAGGAAAACAAGGAATATATAACAACAAGCAAAGAACTGAAAAGGATAAATAAGAAAGCACAGAATGAAGAAGGAAAGAGATTATTAATACAATTATGATAAGATATTACTAGGAGAGCATTTTATTAAAAAAAATGGTCTGAATGATCATGATATTTAAGGAAAAATATAAAAACATGTTTTTTTACAGTGGCAATATGATATGAGAAAAGTAGAGAAAAAAATACAAAAGTAGATATAACGATGCATTGGAAGATTTAGAACATAATGATAAAAAATAAAGAATTATTTGAAAGAAATTAAGAAAAAAATACAAGAATTGTTATACAAGCAAACATATTTTTACATGGAAAAACAGAAGCATTGAGTTATACAAGCAGATTAGTAAAGGAAGATGGAAGTGTAATGGGAAACAAAAATGTAAAAGGAGAACTAGAAAGAACTCAGGAAAATATAATGAAAAGTGTAGTACGATATGTACAGGAAATGTTTAAAGAAAAACGAAAATAGTGGGAAAAACATGGAAAGTAAAAAGGTTAACAGAAATAGGGAATAAAGAGTACGAAAAAGAGTTTTCTTTAAATGAGCTAGATAAACTTGTAGGACAAGTAAATACAGACTCAGCTGCAGACCCAGACAGAATAGGGTATGAAATGTATAAAAATTTAAGGGACTAGCAAAATATATTTTTTAAGCGTTTTGAATGAATGAGTAAATGAAGGTTTTTATGTATAATGAATGTAGTGGAACATTTAAATTCATATGGAAGAAGGAAGATAGAAGACAATTAAAAAAGTGGAGACCAATAGTACTGAATAATAATGACAATTAGATCTTTATGCAAATAGTACAAAAGAGATTTGAAACTAAAATGGAAAATATTATGGAAAATTACATATATAGTATAAAGAGGAAGGGATGTCAAGAATTATTAATGATAGAAAAATTGAGGATGATATTATGAACAAAAAAGAAGAAGCAGAAATCATGATAGGAGACCTTATTAAGGCATTTAACACGACTGGACATTAATTCTTATGAGTAATAATGAAAGAATACAAAATAAGTGAGAAATTAGGAAATTATATATGTCAGTGTATAGTAACAATAAAGTAAAATTACTTGTAAATGGCTGGTTAAGCTGAGAAGGAAATGTGAAGACTAGATGTCCAATGAGTTGTGTACTACTTGCATTAGTTATGAATGTGATAGCATGTAAAATAAATTACAAAATGAAGGACGAGGTGTATATAACTCCTGAAGGGTTAAGAATTCCAGTTCTGTTAACATATGCAAATGTTGTTATAGTAATTGCAAACAGCAAAATTTGGATAAAGAAGTAATAATTTTTAAAATTCCCAGCCTAGAGATGATTGTGTTGACTTTAAATAAAGAGAAAAGTAAATGTTTAGGTGATGTAGTAAAGATCAGAGTATATCTTTTACAACAAATGAAATTTCTATGTTAGGTATTAAATTTGGGAATAAAGATGCAAGTAGAATTCAATGGGAAAAAGCAATAGAAGAAATTAAACAAACATCTTTTCTGGGGAGCATATAAATTATCATTCAAAAAAGGCTTATTTGATAAATTCAGTAATGATGGGAAAATATCTTACTTAGCAAGTATATTTATGTTGCTAAAAGTATTTGAAAAGGAATTATTCCAGATAATTATTTCATTTATTAGGGGTTCTAGATTAAACCCAGTAAAATGAAAGATTTGTATGTAAATAAAGAAGAATGAGGTTTAGGGTTGATTAACCCTGTGGAATATGCTGCTTCATTAAATTTGCAGAAAGTGTTAAAGTAGAAAAATGAAAAAGATGAGATACTAGTGGTAAAACTATAAAAATAAGTATAAAATTACAAAATGATGGAGGTGGGGTATATAAATGCTGAGGGATTAAGAATTCTAGTTATGTTAACATATGCAGATCACATTATAATAATAATTGCAAAGCACAATTTGGATAAAAGAAATAATATATATTTTTTTAAAAAAATGAGTGTCTAGAGATGATCAAGTTGGCTTTAAAAAAAGAAATTAAATGTTTAGGTGATATAGTAAAAGATCAAGGCATATATTTTACAATGAATGAAACTTCAGTATTAGGTATTACATTTGGGAATAAAGATGCAAGTAGAATTCAATGGGAAAACACAACAGCAGAAATAAAACAAACATGCCTTTTCCGGACAGCATATTAAGTATTATTCAGGAAAAAAAGCTTACTTAGCAAGTATATGCTGCCAACAGTATTTGAGAAGGAATTATTGCAAATAATTATTTTATTTATATTGGGTTCCAGATTAAACCCAGCAAAAAGAAGAGTTTTGTAAGTAAATAAATAAGAAGGGGGTTTAGGGATAATTAACACAGTGGTATATACTGCTTCATTAAATTTTTACAAAGTGTTAAAGTGGATAAATGAAAAAGATGAGAGATTAGTAGTAAAACTATATATATATATATATATATATATTGGGTTATGGTAAAAAAAGAGTAATAGAGTAAATGAGTGAATTAATGAAGTAATAAATGTTACCAAGAAAAAATATTTTTGTAAAAATAAAAAATGATGATATAGAAAAAGTTAGAGAAGTATGGTATAAGAATATAATGGTAAAGCATTGCTATTATACTATATAACAAATTTTGAAAATCTAGCAGATAAATTAAAACTATAAAATCAAAATGCTAATGGTGTAATCAGAAAGTAGATTGTCAAGTTTTTTTTTTTTTTTTGTGGAGACTGGAAATAGATAAATTGCCAATAAAAGAAAATCTGCCATATAAAAAGAAAAGTGATATAATATGTTTACATTGCTAAGAAGAGGAAACTATAGAACATGTATTTTTGAAATGTAAATAATGTAATTTAAAGGAAGAATCAAGCACATCTATTTTTATATGAAAAGTAACTCAGATTCATTACTGGTTTGCAATTACGACATTCTAACAGAAAGCAGTCAGTCTATATTTTCACACAGAAAAATAAATAAGTTGTTAGTGTAATGAAAAATATTGTTGTCTACTAAAAACAGATTATATTTTCCACAACAACCATTGTTCCTTAAATATTTATAAGGCTTCACAGGAAAAAAGTTTAAAAGCTTTAATTATGGTATTTACTCATAAACACTAACATAATTTTACACATCGCTGGATGGGTCACACTGCACAGAGAATGCAATTTCTTTCATTTGGGGGTACAGGAAGTTGCTGCAGTCTATTTTTTCAATTCAACAGCTGGTAAACTTTGGGATGCATTCATAAAGGTACCTTTTGCTTTTCAGCAAGCATCCTTACATTGTGCAACACAGTCCTCCAACATGAAGGCATGCAGCACTGAGAAGGGCTAGTCCTGCAGACATGCTCAATGGTAATGAGGCATTCTAGGGGGAGAGGAATATGTTAATTAGTCATGTGTTCTCTCCCTGAGACCACCCTCAGGAAGTCATGTACATAGCTAAGCAATCTATGAAAGAGCTGATCCATGTAGGTAAGCAAAGCCATCCCCACCATGTCACTGTAGTAAACATAGTTAAAGGCCATGTTCAGCCACTGAAAATTAATCTGGTAGTAGGGAATCAACAGAAACAGAGCTTAAATTAAAAGTACCTTAATGGTACCAAAATCAGAATGGGAATTGCTAGTGGGGATAGCAGCATTCATGAGAGAGAAATATCCAAAGTGCTTACCATCACCAACATCACAACGGGTACAAGGTAAGAAGTAGATATTGCAGGGAATGATTTAAATGAAGCAATGGCGGCAACATTACAACAGAGACTGAAGGGAATAAACCATGAAGCACAAACTAGTTTAATGTGGATAGAGATGATCCACCAGTCCAACTCTAAAGTGCCATAACGGCACTAATGGTAGGATAGGGATTAAGGGAGGGAGGGAGAAACTATTGGACATCATGGATGACTCTTACCATGACAAGTGCAGGAACTGGGTGTGTGTGTGTGTGTGTGTGTGTGTGTGTGTGTGTGTGTGTGTGTGTGTGTGTGTGTGTGTGTGTGTGAGACAGTAACTGCAAGGTGGGATGCTACTGCGACAAGCATTAGGTTACTACCAGGATGTGCATATCAACCATGATCTACACATTTTGGCTTTAAGTGTGAATCAGCAAACATGCAAATTAGCTGATAATGAGGTCTTAACTCATCAAGACTGTTATGTCTCTGAACTGTATATGAGTGCATCTCACTGGAAGGGCCTTTCTAGTGAGAGTGCTAGGGACTTTAAAGAATTCCTGTTATTATTTTTTTGAAAAGAAATACAAGATATGTCCCAATGAAAAAAATTATACTACAGGCATGTTCTAAATATAAAAAAGTAATTATGTTTTAGAAATAATTTATACCTTTCTTGACATGTTTTAATGAAAGGAAAAGTCAAGATCAAGTAATAATTAATGTCATTATACAATAGAAGAATAATTTAACTGTTGGAGTATAAAATTCTCTTTTTTAACTAAGAAAAGCAAAGTGGTGTATGAATCTGGAAATGATTGTTGTCATTTCACATTAACTAGCTAGAAGTCATGGAAACATTGTTAGAGGAGTGTTTTTTTCTGCTTCAATTAAATAAGTGTTATTAATGAATTTTATACTTCAGAGATGAAAGAGAAAGAACCAGTAAGGTAACCTTGGGAAAATAGTCTTTGCATGTCCAGGAACCAGAAAACAGAATATATATATCCCAGAGAAGAGGTCAGTAATACAGACCAGGTATAGAAATAGGTATATGTGTGGTATACTAATAGGTATATCACTGACTGTGACCATTAAATGCTTTTTTGCCCCAAAAGACAGGATGAAGTTTAAGAGTCAAAGACGGCCTAGTAACTTATCAAGGCAGTATTATTTATAATAGTAAAAATACGAAGTCCCTAGGAATTTCAGTGATCGAATGGATCACAGAGGCAGCAAAAAGGCCTAAGCTGCACAGTACCAGAAAAGATGACAATAATAACAAAAAAACTTAAAAAAAAAGCTAGTCAGCATACAAAGGAGATCAAAAACTAGCTAAAATGTTCTAGAGCTAGCATATAAAAGACTGTCTCCAAATTTCTTGTCACAGTAAAGATTCTCTGCATCACAGCCATGGCACAATGAACAACATGTAGATTTCATAATTTCATAGTTTAGCCTTGCTGCATATGGTCTTCTTAGGTGATCAAAGCAGCAGTCTCTAGAACTCCAAATTTACATTTATCATCAATAAAACATTAATCCAGTCTATTTTTAAACATACTTTAATGAACTTGAGTTTTTAACCATCACTGGGATTATATCCCAAAACTAGGGTATCGATTGTGAGAACATCTATCCCTTGTTAGAGTCTTATTGTTTATTATGTAACTACTGCAGTCCTTATTCCAGTATAGGTGTCATCCAAGGATAGTCTGACATCTTTCCTTAAATCTCTGTTAGCTAATGGTTTAAATGCCAAACACTGTTTGCCCCTCACCAGTCTATATAATGTGCCATAAAGACCTAAAGATTTTTTGTTTAGCTATAGATGGCTAGATAGATATCAAATATGTAATATTCACTATTCTTTTAATAGAATGTCTTTGCACAATTTCCAGAATTCCTATATCTGAGGATTTTAGGCTACAGAAAGTTAAATTGCATTCTATTCTGTTTCAGGTCACACCATAGATATGAAAACACTTTTTAGTGTCTTAAGGTGTTTTGTTTTTACAATATTCAGTACTAGAACATCTTGTGTCAGTGCCCTAGCTTGAAAATGATACTTAAATCTATGCATTTTCAAGCTGTTATATATTTCTTTTATCTTTCAAGCTGCTATCCATTGGGAGCATTCTGTTTCCACTACTTTAAAATTGCTTAATAGGAACTATGCGTGAGCATGTGTCCATGTATCCATTGGATGGCGGAGTGATGCAGTGATACTGTTGTCGCCTCACAGCAAGAGGGTCTCCAGTTCGATTCTAGGCTGGAGTGCCTTCTGTGTGGAGTCTGCATGTCCTCCCTGTGTTCGTGTGGGTTTCCTCCAGGTGTTCTAGTTTCCTCCCAGGTTTCAAAGGCGTGTTTCTCCCCGGGTCTCCTCTGAAAATTGGCTTTGCTCCAAGTCAGACTTTCCTGGTAACCAAATGTTAAATAAATAAATAAATACATGTAGGTATGTATGTATATATGGATGGATGGATGGATGGATGGATTGATGGATGGATGGATGTTTATATATAAGTGTGAGTGTGTGTGTTTGTAGATAGACAAACAGATACACAGAGCATATATAGCCATACACAATTCGGATTTGTTAAGGGCATGTCAATACTCTTCAGTCTTGTGAACTTCTTAGAAAAGATCACACTGGTTTGGGGCAATGGTCAGGCTGTTCACACTGCCACCTGTATCTAGCAAAAGAATTTGATACCATGCAACATAATGGGATTGTAAACAAAATGATAGCCTTAAACACAGGTCCCTGTGTTGTAAGATGGATTGCAAACTATTGTAAACTCTATTAATCAGCTACTGTTTAATTTAAAAAAATGAACAGGAAACGCCAGCCGTACCACAGCAGCAAGATTTATTAATGTAGTAAGCGCTTTCAAGGATTCAACCTCTTCATCAGACTAAGATAAAAGATAAAAAGCATTCAAGGGGTTAAATAGTAACATTAATTAAAAACAATCAGCATTTAAAGACATAGTGACATCAATACATTTTTAAATGTATTGATGTCACTATGTCTTTAAATGCTGGTGTTTTCTGTTCGTTTTTAGTTTTGGTTTGGGCATCGGCTGTTTTATTAGTTGGAGAGATTTTTATTCTTCTGGTCTATACTGTTTAATTTACCCCTGGCTTTCACCAGGGTTTAACTCTAACCTGTGGAACATACTTATTATTGTTTGCTTATGTACTCTTTGTCAAAATTATACTTGTAACATGTTTTTAATGTTTCTGTTTACCTTGGAGCTTTTCTCCCTGGGCCGACGCTGAAAATGGACATGCATCCATTCGGACTATCCCGGTGAACAAATGTAAAATAAAAAAATAAATAAATAAAATAAAATAAAAATAAACTGTTACAATGACTGTTACAATGACTTGGAGAAAAACAGCTAAAAATCCAAAGAAACACCAGTGAAACACTAGCTGCAAAATGGATCAAAAAACAGGAACAGCTGGTGAAGGTAGGCACCGCAAATTTATTTAAGCTTGTGTAATGCACAATATATCTTTTTGTCTTTGTGCAACATACTTCATCAGAATCTAGAATACACACATCAAATGCTGCTTTTAAATGATTATGCCCTTACCATAAAATAAATGCCATCAGGTCTTAATGGTATAACACTCAAATAAAATATTCCAAAGATACTGTGTATATTGAAAATCAACAATACTAAATATAAAGATATAAAATTTAGCTTAGTTTAAATAACCAACCTATCTTATGTTTATTTTAAAATACAACATAAAAATGTTTTCTTCATAAAAAGTACAAAAAACATACAAAACAACAAGAAATAATGTTGATATTTATTCACCCTTGTTTTTAACACTGGCCACACTTTATCCGGGGATTAATGACAACTTGTCCCTAGTTCCAGTGTTATTTCAGAACAGCAAACTGTAATCCCTCTAATGTGGTCTATTTGGCCACCTGTGTGGAATACAGTACATTCTACACAGGAAAGTCTACACGGAGGTTTAAAGATCGAATTACAGAACATAAATCAGATATAAGACATAAGATAGGTACTAATACACTTGCAAATCATGTAGAAGAGAAGGGTAAAAAGCATGAGTTTAGATTCAGGGTAAATAATGTTATTTATAAGAGTGAAAAAGAGGGAGACATAAATAATAGATTAGAATTGAGTGAATATGAATGGATAATGCATTGCAAACAGATGTCAACCCAGGGATAAATGTTTCTATTAGTATTAACCCTGTTTTGAAAAAAAGACAAATGCTGCTAAAATAATTTTATATCTTTTTGATATGTACATGTACTTTCTATATGTGTTCCCCACCAAAAATCTGCCCCTGTCCCTAACCTTAACCTTAATTCTGCCCATGTCCCTAACCCTAACCATCCACCTTACCTTAGAAGAACCCTTTCCATATGTTGGTGAAACATTCACCAACAGACATACAAATCACAAAATCTAGCACCTTTCTTAACCCTTTTGCTCTTATCTTAACCTGTCAGTACTCACACAAACTTACCTGAGTCCTCATTGTGAATTGTCTTCAGTCTGAACTGCCTTCATTCTGAATTGTCAGTATTCTAATAGTGTAGTCTGCAGTTTCTGCATTTGGAACTGCCAGTATTTTGAATTGTAACCTACCCAAGACACTTATTCCATCCTAAAGTAGTAGTTTTTGCTAAGGGAATAAGATTACCATACAATTCTAATTCATTAGAGGTTGTAAGAATTTTTGGGATGATATAGGTTTTATATTATGGTAAATAAGATACTTTTCTGTAAATGGTACTTTAAATTAAAATGGCACTTTAATTTATATTAGCACTTTAAATTTAAACTGCACTTTGATTAATAGAGTTTACTGATTGGTTAATATCACTATAAATAATGAAGTTTTTAATGGTGTAATTATCTGATGAAGTTCCATTTTATGCAATAAAGGAACAAAAGTGCTCAGTCTACACAGTGGTCCATGGTGTTTCCTATAGACAATGGTTCTACATGTTTGTTTTAAGAATCATTATACTTATTTAAACAGTGGAAAACACATTTGTCAATACAGACATACAGCAGAGGATTGTTAGAGGAAGCCAAATTTTCATTCCACTGCTAGTCAGTGATGTAGAAATGCAAGACTAGGTCTGTTAAGGTACAGACATATGTAATTATTGTTTCCTTCATTTATTTAATGAAAAATAAAGTTATAACAGGTAGCTGTATTAGGGTATATACAAAATATTTGGCATCAGAATCATGTAATTGTTACTACTCTTTGTAAAAGCATGAAGAGTAAATGAGGTGCTGTTTAATTTGGTACAGTAATAAGGCTTTAGCACCTCCATAGTTAGGTCTTGTTGATTCTAGCAAACTCACATGTAAGTAAATGCCCAAGTACTTTATTTCTGATCAATCCCAAGACAGAAAATTTCCATTTATGATTATCTATAGCAGGTGAAAATAGTTTACAGTTACTCATATAAAGTTCAATAACCACACCAATAAAGCCAGTGTGGCCAGTTTTATTCAATGACCAGCACCAAATAAAATTGCAGTACAATGTCTTATAAAAACAAATATTATCCCTTCTTGTAATACACAACATCAAATGACCATTGCCGAGACACATTAGGAGAAGCGTTGAACCACTCACCCTCCTCAAAACACAACGGTGTTAAAATCATCTCTCACTGTAACAACCAATGGGGTTCCTATTAGAACAATGAATGCCTGAAATTTCGAATGGCATATGGTCGACACCATATGATCGAAATTTCAAGCGTTCGAAGGTTAAATGTAATGGCGCCATTCAGCGCAGAATGGGAGAATTTCCCTTTTCTGCACTGAAGTGCAATCTCGGAGTTGGTATATTTAAGTAGGGGGGTGTGGGGGTTGCACTGTTAAGGTAATTTTTTTTATTATATATTCAAACTTTTATGCTTCGATCATTGTTGTCAATCATATGGGATTCAAAGTTTAGAAAGTTTGAATATATAATATAGACCCCAACCAATGTCCACCCAAGTAGTGTACCACTGCTCATTCCATTCCATTATCATCCAGGTCACAAGAAAGGGGGAAAAGAGGGGTATCCTTCAAAACCCATGTCAAAGCCCTATATGCAAAAAAAACCTAACTTTACCTCTGTTTGATCACTCGAATAAAGGAAGGGATGGGAGGGTAAATCTCCAACTAACATAAAAACAGACAAATCCCTTTTCTCCCTAGTCTTATATAATCCTCCTTCTCCCACCTAACCCACCTTAAACCAATACATCACTTCATCCCCAAAATGCTTCTCAATAACTTAGTTAACCCTAATCTGCCTGCTAACCCGCCAACACAGCAGGAGTCCCTGTATAAATCAGCCTACTATACAGCAAACTCATACAAAGTTCAATAACTACACCAATAAAGCCACTGCAACCAGTTCTATTCAATGACCAGCACCAAATAAAGTAGGGGCAGTATTGACCCACTCATCCTGCTTAAAACACAGCAGTGTTAAAACCACCTCTCTCTGTAACAACCTATGCCCACCTGAGTAGTGTACCACTGCTCACACCTTTACATTATCATTCAGGACTCAAGAATGGACTACTAGAGCGGTATCCTTCACAGACCCCTCTCAAATCCCACCAGTTTGCCCCAGGGGCTGTACCCCCTTTTTTGTAATATTGATGTCACAAACTCCACTCAACAGCCTGTCCTTGATAAACATTGACATATTGACACTGAACAAGTCTAGCTCCACCTCACCCAGATGAAGTCCATCTGATTTATACCAGGACAGATCTCTACTGACAAACCCCCAATCTAACAAAATTTTAAAATCCTGTGACTGACCTGCTCATGCTACCCTATGATTAATAAACTGCCTAGCCACTGCAACCTTTTTATAACAAAGCACCAGCCTCCATGCCAAACTAGGTATAGTATCCAAACAAACTCAGCTTTACTATCCTTGTTTCAACAGCCCCAAATCAGAAATAATTTGTGCCACCAACCACTTTTTCAGAATAATACTCAAGTCATTCCTCCCCAAATTAATTAACACAATCTTGACATTCCTCTCAGAGTTGAAAAGACACAATCTTCTTCCTCAGCTGATGCCACTGTGTACTTGGTAAGTGCATTCACAGATAAATGGTCAGAAGAAACAGAATTGCTCTGTGAAAAAGCTTACCAAGCATATATTTTTTATTTTTAATGAGGTTCTCTGCCTTTACAGCGTATACTTTTATTACTTCTTTTTACTTATTTAGAGAAATACACTGATGATTGCTAATGTATGCTTATATTATAACCTAAAAAACATTAGATAACCATCTCCCAGGCAGTTTAATAACTTCAATAGATGAACCTGGTAAAGCCAAGTCCGAGGTCCTACCTATTCAAAAAGAATGACTGGAAAATGGATTAGCTTTTAACCTTTGACACTCCAATGCTGTCCACATAATCCTGTTAAATTGCCCCACTACCACTGGTTAACAATCATTATCTTGAAAAACAAAACAGTCAAATTTATGACCAGATGTCCTTGACCATAACAAATCCCACCCCACAGGGTACAGCAGGTTCCCCTTGCTAAACTGTAAAACCACCTACTGCCCCTTCTGATCCACCTTAGATTTCGACAAACTACTACAGCTCACTAATCCTAAAACCCCTAGCATACATAAAAACAGCTAATAAAGATCCCACAAGACACAATCACTTTTGGAAGTAACTACTAAATGACAACAAACTAACAGCATTCTCAATATAGCTATACCCAAAGGCATCTCATATAACCTTTTACAACCATAACTCACCCCCACCTTTTCAACATCCTCAAAACACCCCAATGTTTTGTCATGTCTTTTAAACCCACCACATTAGCAATGGCACTAAGAATCACCATATGCACTCTGTGTTTACTGCCTCACCTAACCTCCATTTATAAAAGAAATATTTGCAAACTAAGCTCACCACCCAACCCATCTGCTGCCAAGCAAGACATTGTCTAAAAGCTATAAAAGCCAAAATATTGGAAGTGTATGTCATATTTGTGGATCTAGATCAAGATTGAGAAAGCAACCAATTTGCTACAGATTGTCAGTCTTCAAGACCTCATTTGGCATTGCCATTGCCTTCAAATCCCCACTGCGTGCCATCCTATGAAATGTGTCAAACTGGGAAAGACACAAATTATCAGCGAAAAAATTCAGTTTACTTGGTACATGCTGTGCTGATAAAGACAAGTTAATTTTTAAAGACAACAGTGCTACCTTCCACAACAATAGTTGTACTAAAACCAACCTAGATGACTTCTTAGTTAAAATATAAGCCACTGTTTTATTTCCCAAATGGTGAAATACTCCCTTATTTATGAAAAGATGGCATCAACTCCAAAAATGCCGAATCTTTCTTCTACATAACTTGCCAACTCTTGAGCCACTCAGCAACAAAATACTGATCTTGAAAAACTGATACCCCCCCCAACACTTCCAAATCCATCAGTCCACAAATGTAAAACTTCTGATAGTATCCATTCATCCTGCCAAAGCAAAATGCCATTGAAACCTTCTAGAAACCCCGACCATACATCAATACACTACTTGACCCCACTCGAGCAATGCACCCAATGATGCTAGCAATGACCCCCTCTCAAAAAATTTGCCAAAGAACTATTAAATGCCCTACCTGGCACAACCACTTGACATGCAAAATTCAAGAAACCCAAAAGTTCTATCACTTCTCTCCTTGTCAACAAAACATTACAAATACTGTCTCAACTTATTTAATCTTTGATAGGACCCCCTCTCCCACTTTATCTTGAGCTAAAGGCACTCCGAGATCAGCACACAGGGCCAAAAAAAAGAAAAAAAACTGCTTCACCTCTGCTGCCTCTTCCTGCACTTATGTAATTAAGAAAAATCATCAAGATACTGCACTACTTGTTGACCAGTAACTGTCTGCTTCCAAACCCACTAAAAAGCCATATACACCTCTCAAACTTAGCACAAGCTATAGCGTGTCTCATCGGCATTAGAGTATCAAAATAAGCTTCCCTGTTATAAACATACCTAACTATGGACAGTCATCTTTCTTAATAGGCAACAGGTGAAAGGTCATCTCAATATCTGGCTTAACTAATAACGGGTCTGCAAACACTTTAATGAGATGAACTGCATCATCAGTCAATGCATACTGAACATCTTTCCTGTCGATGTTATCATTAACTGACCCTCCTTCAGGAAAAGACAAATGAAAACTTAAAAATCTTCTTCCTTCTTCTTGGGTACCAGCCCCAAAGGTGAAACCTGAGACTGCCCAAATGGGGAACATTAACCCCCAGTAACACCCTTCCTACCTCCACTTCCTTCCGAACCAGGGCAAATGCTACCTCTTCATTGCATCACACAGGCTTCACATTTTAAGGAATCACCAGAATAGCCCATAGTTGAGATCTTAAACTAAAACCACATCACAGCAACAAAACACACTGACACACACCACAGCCCTTACCCAAACCCCTTAACACACACACACACACACACACACACACACACACACACACACACACACACACACACACACACACACACACATACTTACCTGAATACATGACCATAGCGGAACTTTAGAAGCACGAAATTCAAAACCTCTGGTATTTGAGGTTTTGAATTTTGCGCTTCTAAACTTTTGCTATTATGTGGATTCGGCTTCTTGGGCTCGAAATACAGAAATTCGAGATTTCAGTATTTCAAGCTTCTAAACAGAACCCATATATATATATATATATATATATATATATATATATATATATATATATATATATATATATCTATATATACATATATATAGTTCCATACATTTTGTTCAGTCATCTCTTGATTGATTCACTGAAAAACTAAAATTGAGGCCCAGTTTAGTAATCCCAGTTTATCAAGTCCTATCATGGGAAATACAGGACTTGCCTCAAGTGCACGACCTGTGATAGAGCTCTTAAGGACATTTCACTGAATAAGGATAGAAAAATAATTATAATGCATTGTAATTCAATGACATGCAGCTCAAATTTATAAATCTAGGTTCTGTATACTTTACTAAATATACATGTGCTATCGAGTACAATGCCCCCTTCGGTATGTACTTTGCCAAGCACATGCAGCAGTTGGAGAGACCACAGAGGTTACTGACCAGGAAAATCCAGGGTCTCAAACACCTATCCTGTGCAGATAGGCTAAAAGCTCTGTCCTCTACTCAGTTTTGTACAGACTGCTCAGCGGTAACCTGTGTCTAGCCTACAAGACCATCTCAGACTCAGACTTGATGGAGTTGTTGCATATCAGTAAGTAAAACTCCACTCACACATGCAAGGCCTCATCCTGCTCTGTGATATTAATAGAACTTGTTGGTAGAATATATTTGTGTCCCAACGACTCTCCCAGCTGTGGAATAGACTCCCTCTCTATGTCAAGCAGAGTACATCACTAGCCCTCTTTAAGAGGAACCTGGAAAACTGGATGGGAAACAGAAAATATACCCCTGGGATCCCACTTGTGTCCCTGCTGGACAGGGAAAACAAGTGCTGACTTTGTGGGATCATGGGTGAAATTATTGATAGGCTTATAGTGTCCTCTGGACCAATAGCTTAGTTTCATCCTATGAACCTATGAAAATTGTAAGGGGGGTACATTCGGCTAAACATTCATATTATTGAATCTCTGTATTGTCCACTGGATGCCTTACTAAAATTAAGTGAACTTGTACTAGGGATTTACCCCTTTATTAGGGGATTTAGGGTGGTGTATGTGTGTGTGTGTGTGTGTGTGTGTGTGTGTGTGTGTGTGTGTGTGTGTGTGTGTGTGTGTGTGTGTGTGTGTGAGTGTGGGTGTGGGTGTGGGTGCAGGTGTAAGGGGACAGATGCAGTGTAAGTTCACAACTGTGTGCTGTTATGTAGCATGTGTCCAAGCTGTCTTTATGGAAAGATTCACAAAACTACAGCAGAACTGAATTAGGTGAAAATGCAAACACCACCCCTTTTCCTTAAAATTGTAATAGTTAAAAATACAATTAGTTACTCACACCAAATTGCTGGAAGTCATGACAAAACTTAAAACTTGACCGACACATACAACATATCAGTAAGACTCACCCAAATCTAGACCTTCTTTACAGGCATAAACATTTCCTCTCTCACCCTACAAAACAAGTACTTGCTGTCTACTCCATCTGTTGTCTACAGTGCCTCCCTGTTACCTAAATTAGAAACATGTTATAACAAAGCATCTTAAGTTCGCAACAAATTCCTGCCTCTCCACCCACCACTGCACACCCCTAAAAGCACTAAACTGGCTTGAGTTCCCCCACTACCTCACCTCTCTCCAACTAACTACTACATACAAAATACTTTCAATAATTTCAAAACCTCAAGACTGCCCTAAACTCCTTATTTTCCCATTACAATCCAAATTGGTCCCTTATTACATAAAACCAAAACCTACTACAAATTCACAAACCCAAACTACCTGCTGGTCAACTGCTATACTCCTGGGCAATATCTAAAAAATGGAACAGCCTTCCCCTGGCCATTTGCACCTCCCAGAGCACTGTTTCCTTCAAAATAGCATTGCATGAACATATCTACTCTACCTGAATCTATAATTGTACTAGGACTGCTCCTTCCATAGCCTAGTTCTTCAGCAACCAACAATCTCTCCCATCCTCTCCCATTTCAACTAACATTCTATTCCCTGTTCTTTTCCACTAAACTACTCTAATTACACTCTCTCTCTTTCTTTATCCTGTACCAGTAACAACTTCCTTCTGAGTCCTCTGCCTCTAATTCTCTGTTTTATTCTCTCCCTTTCACCCTGGCTCTAATCTCTACCAACTTCTTTCCCCTTTTTTCTTGTACGTTCCTCTCTTGTCCTCCAATTTCCTATAACTCCTGTAACCTGGCTGCCAGTAATCTCATAATGCAATTTTAAGCTTATGCCACTGTAACATTATGTTTACCCATACTATCATGGGATCTGTAACTGAATTACCTGTAATAAGTTCATCCAATGTGTGTTTTTGTTATTTTATATATGTTCAATATTTTAACAATTTGTATCCTTTGTGCTTAAAATAGTGTAAATATGATTCTTTAGGAGGTTTTCTCCCCAGGCCTCCACTGAAAATGGGCTCTGCTTGACCCAGTGGACTACCCTGTTAAACAAATGACACTAAATAAATAAATAATGTATTTCACAAATTATTTTTTTTATAAACATCTTCTGTAATATCATTCAAAGAAATATTTTTATCATAAACTATGTTTCCTGAAAATCTTGGAAGGTTTTTTCATCTACTAACCTTTTCAAACTAATTTCTCTGCCCATTTTACACTATAGCACTTGGTTACCAGCAGGGCATAAACTGTGGTGCAAATACTTATTACCGACACAATACAGTTCTTATTCTGTACTTTTGGAAAATAATGTACTCTCTTAGCTTCAAATGAGAAAACAAAGCATGAACTGTTTGACTTCATGGCTTTTTCAATCCATTTTCTATGATCTTAATATGTTAATAGGTGTTAATGTGACAGGCACTAAACATTGTCCATATCTCAAAACATTCCCAATGATAACTATCTCTGTTATCAAAATTTATATATCAGCTGAGCTGATTATTAAATGTTATTAAATTTAGGTATATAAAGCCATCACAATGTCATGTAAATTATGTTAGAACTGATATACTAAGTAATATCATTCCACTCAGCATTTTGGATAACTGCCAACCAATGCTTTCAAAAAAAAAAAACCCTGTGAGAATCCATCTCTAGGACTACCCTTTTCAAACTATATCATTAAAAATGTATTATATCTAATTTACGATCATTCAAAATGCATATATAATTCCAATGAATGAGTCTTCATACTTCAGTTGTTTTCTTCTACCATGAGTTGGTAGTATAGATTCTAGTGCTGACACCTTTCATTTTTTTCCATATGTTTAGAACCTACAGTGTCAAATCAGTATCAGTCTGTTGAATGCACATGTACTACAAACAGTTTAACTTTTAGTAAGCCATACTAAACCTCTAATGAGATACAAATAAAAAAGATTATTTGATCATATCTCTCAATACACTTTTATTTTCTATTATCAGACTGGATTATAATTTCTGAGTTATCATTTGTAAAGTTGTCTTTATTTATACAAAAATGCATCAATGCATACAAATTTACAGTAAATTTAAGGCAAAACATAATTACTGGAAAAGTAGGTAGAAACTATTTTTCTACAATTTTCATGTCATAGCTTTCACTTAAATTATGTTTTCCTAAGTATGCATATTATAATTCCAGAGCTCTTTGCTTATCTTTTTCTGCAATAACTATCTAAAAGGTTGATCAGTTGACTCTACAACTAAACTGTTAGGAATTACTACTGATAACAGCCTTACATTTGATAGTCACATAAATAATACCATTAAAAATGTCAACAGGAAAATTGGCTCCTTATATCGAATCAAAACTTTCTTAACTCCAACAGTTAAAACCAAAATTGCTCATTCCCATTTAATTTCTACTCTTCTTTATGCCTCTCCCATATACACCAACCTAAAAAAGAATAACCTTGTCAAACTACAGCATGCCTATAACAGCATCGCCAGATTTGCTACTGGTAACCCCTTTCGAACTCACCACTGTCTAAATCTAAAGCAGCTGGGCTGGCTTGAACTTCAAAACCTTCTGAAAACCTCCCAACTAACCATGACCCACAAGATATTTTATCAACCTAATAACACTCCTATACTATCCAATCTCATAATCCCTTATAAAAACCTAAACTCACTGCGCTCCTCTAACAAGCTTCTAGCTAGTATAACCAAAATGAATAACTTGGCTGGAGATTCCCTGTTTTCTAACACAGTGGGAAAAAACTGGAACCTCCTTCCAAATGAACTAACAACACTTTCTTCTTTGCCTCTCTTTAAATAAAGACTTAAAACATACTTTAAAACTCACTGGTTATGTCCATGTTGTAAACCTGACTAACCTTTCCCTCTACTAAGATTACTTCTACACCCTACCAATTTTTCACACATATTTCTTTAATTTCTATGATGAAGAACTAAACTGCTGACCACAATGAAGCAATTTGGTAGATTCATCCTGCTTATTGTTAGTACAACCTAGTAAATAATAACACTGTCACTTTTATTGTGTAATAGAATTCATCTCACCATTCTTAATGATTTCTATACTAGTGTAAATATCTTTTTTGATCTCTTTTTTTTTATCATTTTTACTGATTTTTGTATACTTATTTGAACTACTTTCATTTACGATGCTTCAACTATGTTTACCAACCTTGTTGCTGTATTTTAAGTAATGATCTAACTATTAATGTTGGAGCTTTTCTCCCCGGGCCTCTACTGAAAATGGAAATATATCCAGCTAGACTAGCCCGGTCAACAAATGTAAAATAAATAAATAAATAAACAGCATTTGTTTGTATTGTTAATGTCATAATCAACATTATTCTGATTGAATGTAATTCCTTAATATCATGTAGGTCTACTGGTGTAAATGCAAAAATGGATCATTACCATGGAGGGAAAATATATTTTTTGAATATTCAGTTTATAATTCAAAAGTAATAAAACATCAAGCACAATAAGAACAAAGGAAGGTCATGCCAATGGTTACATAAATATATACTTACATCAGCTACACATATAGTCTATGGATCAAACACATTAAGAACTTTAGGGGATTAGACTGATTTGCAATACTTTACTGGAGAAGAAAAGGGTTAATAACTTTACTAGATAGACTAAAACATGACATTCTTGCCTAGTCCCTTTTTGAATAAAAAAGGTTCAGCGTAGACACCTTTTACAAAGAGACTAATAAAAGGGTCATTGTTTGAATAAATTTAATGGAATCTTGAGTACGCTTCTTTTTTCATGACAGAGAAAGCAAAACTAAAGTTTAGTCTATCAAAGTCTTTTGCAGTATCATTACTAGTCAAACAAATGATGGGCTAGAGAAAGAATTATTGATATGAAGTAAGATTTCTAAAGTTATTTGTCAGTCTATTGTTAGCCTATAGTTTGTCTGGATTTAAGAAATCTAGATTGAAGATGAAAATTTAATAAAGGTAGCATTATCTTGATTCCATTTACCAACATCAAAACTAGAAGTTTTTAAAAAATCAATATTAATTAAATATTTAAGATGAAAGTTATATGAATTTGATGGATCAATGTCGAGTTTATGAAGAAATGTAGACATTGATGGCTTTTGGTAAAGTTCAGACATCTTACCAGTTTGTTTAAAAAAAAAAGATTTGAAACAGAATTTTAAAATGTTGTAAATTTAAGTTTTTGTCAAAGTTGTTAAGTTTTGTTCTGTTATAAAACCATCTATCACAGGCATTTTTTTTAAACATGAAAGATATTGATATTTCAAAGAACTCCTTTTCACTTAAAGGGGTGGTAACTTGGAATGATATTCCAAAGTGAGTTTAGCTTGGATTGGGGTAGGTATAATTGTTAAGGTGTTTAACTCACAAGGTACAGAGTTTGATTCTCACCTTTGAAAGAGAAATTGGCTAGACTCAAAAGTGCCCACAACAACTGCAAGCCTCGTACTTAGCTATGAACCTATGAACCTACAAGGATATTAGCATATCTAATTAGGTAACATTAGGTAAGGAAAAGGATGGGGTTCACTTGCAAGAAAAGTACATATCTTCTTGAAGATTAACTTAAACATTTTAATAATGGCCCAGAACCCAAAAATGATAAAATAATCTACTATGAGAGAAAAGCTTTTTATGAGTTCTTTTGAATTTATAATATGGAGGATAGGAATGTAGAGGGGGCAGAATTATTTAGTCCCATGCAGCACAAGTCTACTAAATTAAATTGTAGATGGATTGCATGGTAAAAGTCTGTTTTAGATTTAGCTAAATGCAGAAAAATAGTATTTCATATTTTTTGCAGGTTTTTCTTCCTTTCCATTATGGTAAGTTTGTGGCAGTTAGAATAAGATTCTTCAATGTTAATTGTAATGTTTCCCTTTTTTGTGGACACTGACTTATTTCAGGTCCAATATTATGTTAAAACTACAGACATGTATGCTCTTAACTTGATTTTGTACTAATTATTAAATAATTTTTGCACTTAAACATGAATGCTTTTGATATCTGTCACTTAATAATAATTTAAATTATTTTAGAAAGTGCAAGGAATTATAAAGGACAGAAACACATGTTAAAGCAGTATGCAATAAAAGTGACATAGCTTTACCCTGCTTGCATCTGCTTTCTGTGTCAGGTAGGTACTATGAACTGGTGCCATCCATATGTGAGTTTTTGTTTTTTTTTGTCTTCAGCATATGTTCATAGGTACTTAATAGGCTATTGATCAGTAAGGATGTTTAGAAATCTAGCCATACATTCCAATTAAGTTTTTAGCCCTTATATTTTAATTATGAATAACCCAGAGATCAGCAAAACATTTACATGTTGCTTACATATGCTAAATCAGAAGTGAGTTTGTGGTTACCTAGACATTCATCCAGATTGCATTTGAATAGCATAAGAGAAGTACTTTGCTTTATGTGGAGAGGAAGATAATTCCAAAGAAGTGGTATTGTCTGCAGTACATTAGTATCCATCCAACATGTTGTATATATGTTGCAAAAGAGATTTAGATATCTTGAATGGGTGTTATGACCCCCTTGGACTTGTGAATGTCTGAATGGATAGTGTCTATTGTGGCTCTGTTAAAGAGGCAGAGATTACTTTCTAAATAGGCTATAAGACAGTAAAATGAGGAAAAAGACTTTGAGATGGTATTTATAGTTTTGGTGATTTAGGTTCTTGGTTTTTCTGACATTGAATAGCCTCTGTTGAGGGTCTGATTGGTCTTGTATATTTTTGTATATTTATTTTCAATTACTAAAACAAGGGCTTCTGTTGGACTGCTAAGGCATGAGACAAACCAAGGATAAACAACTAGGAAGTATATGTTTCTTTGTTTACTAGTCATTTGCTAGACTTTGAATAATAATGCAGTATGGAAATGTTATAGTCATATTTGTCTCTATCTGCAATGGTTTTATGTTATATAATGTTTTCTCCTCTTAAAAGACCTTGAAATATAGGATTTTAGTTCTAAACTGGTGCTGAGATAATTTAGTAGTTTTCGGTAGTCTCTTTCATCTAGAGAGATTAAGAAGGACAAGATCTTGCCTAAAGATTAGTCATCAATGTCCACAGCAAATAATTGATGTATATTGTGAACTAAGTATTAAGCATGTTTTCATTTAAAGGCGATTATGTGAATATATACAGTTAAAATCGCTGAAAAAGTGAACATTCTTTGAAGATGCCGAACTGGCATACGTCTATAGAAATGAAAAAGGCTTTAAAATCTAGATATTGCTATATTATTAGAAAACTGCCTAAGATCTACATCCTTTGCAATTCTGTATATGTATTTATTTATTTATTTATTTATGTAACAGTTTCTTATCAGGAAAGTCCAACTGTGACAGAGCCCATTTTTAGCAGAGGCATGGGGAGAAATGCTCCAGATGCATGTCTTTGGAATATATGATTTCAATGTACTGTTGTCTTGGGAATATATGATTTTGATGTACTGTAAAACCATAAATATTTTATTTAGAAATGTACATTTTTTTCTAAGAAATAAAGCATTCGGCTGCAAAAAGTTTAAGATTCAGAGCAGAAACTGGAATTTCTAAATTAATATAGTAATACACTTCTATTATAAGGGAGGTATTACATTAGTGACATAAAACAAGTAAAATATTAATTTAAAAGTTCATAAACTATTTTTATCTTCCCTTTTGCTACCTGCTAACTGACACATCCTTTGTCTTACCATGTACATCCAGAATTAACCTTTAACAGGTGAAAACGATATTATGCAAAAAATCAATTGTACATCAAGATGCAGGAGATGCCTATATGCTGAAAGCATTTCAGAAAGGAACTTAGACAGTAATACAAGGCATAAAAGACCTAGATAATGACACAAATGAGAAAGTAAAAGCAAAGTTGAGTGAGACTTTGAAGATTGTTGAGATTAAGGATCCCATTAACAAAACAAACCTATCTTAAGCAGAAGAGCATAAATTAACTAAGACAAAAAAAAACAGAAATATGTAAATAGGACATAGCCCCTGAACTCCTAATGGCAGATAAAATTGTACAAGAGGACAATGAGATGAAGAAAGAAACTACAGTCATAAATATAGATCTGACAGAATCTATGCATGGAATGAATACTTGGGATTGAAAAAAATCATTATGTTATGGAAACATTATTGAATAGAATCAAGGTGAAAAGATTTGTGCAATAAAACCTGAAAACTTGCCCCATATAAGAAGAACATGTGATAGTTCCACACCCATCTCTCACAAGATGTGTGAGATATAACAACTATAGTATACATGATAAAAGGAAAAATGAATAAGATTCTGAAGTTTATTTAACTAACTATTTCATAGAAAACAGAGGTTCATAGGAGCATAGCAAGCAAGCTGTAACAGGAAACAAAAGATGCAAAGCCATAGAAAACTTTAAATAGACAGGCTTAAACGGTATTGCCACCCTTTGCAAGCAATTATTAGTGCTTACCTCCCACATCAGGCAACCCTGTTTAAATTTGCGCATGCCCATCCATTTGTAAAAACTTACCTTAAAGCAGACAGTGCAGCACATTACTTGACCTACAGTAATAACTTATCCCATAAGCTGGAAATACATTGAGTTAGGAACTTAACTCTCCTTTGGCTCTTGTTTATTCATTGATGTAAATTTAGATTTTTAGCACTGGAGTATGCAGACTCACAGATTTTGTAAAAAAAAAAAAAAAAAAAAAAAAGATACTCAGATTGGACAAGGTCTTTTGTGGCACAAAAATAAAGACACAGGTCATGTCAGAGCAGCTGTAGATTACTAAGTAAAAGGCGAGTTGTGATAATCTATTAAGATAGTTGAAGCATTTAAGGCCCAGAAACATAGCCAAGGTGGGGCAAAGGGATCAACTGCCCCAGATGGAAAGTGCTGGGGAAGTGATTGGATGATATTGATCATTATTTAATGCACACTAGCTTTTAAAAGCTATAACTTTGTATGCAAAAGTCATTCTTTTTCTTTTGAAAGGTGCAGGACAATAGCTGAACCAACTATGCCTCTGTTAACGACTAACTTTTTTGGTTAAAAATAACTGTGAGCATTCCAGTTGAGTGATATGCTTATATCTGTGCATAACAAAGGGAACATTGTATATAATGATGGTTCTTTGGATCTTGAAGATATTTTCTATAAAACCCGATGATCTAATGAGAGAGAGTTGTCCTCTTAAGAACCCAGGTCTCTTATAACTGCACCACTTCACAGATGAGTACAACATATGAGGTGGGAATAGTTTGTTTTCCATTTGTTACTATGCTGGCCATTTTTGTATTAAGCTTGTGAGGTATGTGAATAATCCAGCCCTTACTGGAGCAGTTTTGTAGCAGTAGATGAGTAGATAATTCCAAGCTTCTGGTCATCTGCAAACTTGGTCAACAATACCTCTTGGATATTGGCATGGGTGTTAGCAACATAAATGCCACACATGAGCAGGCAGAGCACTGATCACTATGATCCCTGACTAATTAAATGTTTAAGTTCAGAGAAGGTACCAGCATCTTTTACAACTTGGGATCTATTGGATAGGCAAATCCAATCCAGTGGAAAAAGCCAGGGCTTATATTAAGAATCCATAACATTTCCAAACTACCAGCATGGGAGACAGTATCAATAAACTTGACCAGGTCTAGATAAGTAGTGTGAATGAAGTCAACATTGTCCACAACCCCTGCAACATTTTCATAGAACTTTACTTAGGTCAGTAGATATTACCTGCCTGCAGCAAAACCAGGGTGATTGGAGTCTAGCCCAATTAAATTATCTATATCGGTATAACTGAGTTTTACTATAACATATTCTATGGCATTGCATGCAATGCTGGTGAGACTGATGGTAATAAAACTGCTTGGGTCTACAGTGGAATAACCATCATAGAGGGGAGGCACAATGGCTGTTTTCCAGGCATCGGAGACAAACACAGTGGAGAGACTAAGGATGAACAATTTAGGAAGAGGTTTTGATGCAGCCTGTCATGCTTTCTGGTTTCAAAGAATTATTATTCTTAGCATCTGACATGGATTCTATGAATTCTTCCAAGGTGCTTTCATGGGAAACCAAACATTCATGGACAGTTGGAGGAACAAAGTGGGTAAGAGAGGTAAACCTAGGGTTAAATTTGGCAGCATACACATTGGCTATATCCTTGAGATCACAATGTCTGGTATTATTATGGATGGGTTCACTGTATTTCTTGTCATTATTATTTAATAACTTGACATAACTGAAGTAAAATTTGTAGTTCACTTTCTTACCTGTAGCAATCCTTAGTTTATATATAAATTGAGAGTTCCACCAAAAGAGGCATATTTCTGAATTTACCATTTAATTTACAATGTGTTATTACAGGATTTTCTGTGCATATGCAGTTCTTTAGGTGCTTGGAGAAATTGGAAATAAATGTGGCAATCACCTCATCTGGGTTTATTTTTGCATGAGACTGTTGGGAATATTGCTCTGGTCTTCCATAAACAGAAGTAGCTTTTCTCAAGAGAAGTCCTTAAATAATGCCTCATTTGATGGTGGAGTGGTATCACTAGGCAGAGGACTTAAATAATGAACTTTTATCTTAAGATTATATACTTTGCATTGATGTCTGGATTTTTTGGAGCAAAAAAAATATAATTAAAAGAGAAACAGGAAACTGATAATTTTGATATTTAATAAATGATGACAGGCTTAGAGTAAAGTGGTCAAAAATGTTTAAGATCATAAAATGAAAATATTCAATGTGAACAACAATGCATGAAAGTTGATTTAGTTAAAGTCAAGAAATGTACTAAATGTTGAGAATGTTCATAGGTTCATAGGTTCATACTAGGCTATCTGCCCTGGGGCATTTATAAGCCTAGCCCGAGTGTGTTTGGCTTTCGCCACCCTTAGATTTGAGTTTGCTGTGCCCTTTTTTGAGGTTAGTTTACTGTGCCTCTGTCTAGTAGTGACACAGAAGTAATCCCCGGGGTAAACCTACAATCTCCCATTCACTCATCAAGATTCCTCTTGAAGAGAGTCAGTGAGGTGCTCTGCCTAACATGGACCGGGATTCTATTCCAAAGTGAAGGGAGCCTTTGGGTTATGAATCTGTCCCTCCAGCAAGTTCTATTTATTTCTGTGCTGAGGTTCAAGTCCCTCAAGCGCGTGGTTCTAAGGGATTTAGATTTTCTGAGGTGGAGCATGTCCATTAATTCTGGGTTGGACATAGCTTTGTATGTCAGGCATAGATCGCCTCGAAGTAGGCGGTATGCGACTCAGTAAAGCTGGAGTTTCTTTAACCTGGCAGCATATGGCATCTGTTTGAGTCCCTTGATCCTCATTGTGAGGTACTTTTGGGGCCTTTCTAGCTGCTGCAGGTGTCGAGTAAGGTACATCCCAAAAGGGGCATTGTATTCTATGATGGGCCTGATGAGGGATGAATAAAGGGGCACTATTACCTCCCTTGATCTAGATGTGAATCCTTTCGTGATAAGGTGGGCTATGTAGAAGGTCTTTCTAACCACTTTGGCAATGTGGTTGTCAAAGGAGAGATTGCTATCAACTTGGGTCCCCAGATCCCTAATTACTTCTTCTGTATTTAATGGGTTACCACCTATGTGGTAATTGGTGGGCACTTTGTTTTTGCCAAAGGGTATGACTATACACTTCTTGGCATTTAGCTTTAGACCATGGCTCTAGCACCAGTTATCCGTCTCTATGAGACCTTTTTGAAGGATGTTCATGTCAGCTGGAGAGTCAACTATGGTGCCCAGTTTGCAGTCATCTGCGAACTTGGTCAGCCATAGTCCTTCCATGCTGGCCTGTACCTCGGAAAAGTATATGCCAAACAAGAGAGGTCCCAGGACCGAGCCTTGGGGGACACCACTTGTAACTGGTTTTGAGTCTGACATGACTCTGGCAATTCTGACTCTGTGTGTTATGTCTTTGAGCCAGTTAACAACCCATCTTGTGACATAGGGGTTTATGTTTAAGCTGGATAACTTATCTATGATGCCCGAGTGGGGTATTGTGTCAAATGCCTTTGCGAGATCCAGATAGGCTGTGTGGACTACCTTCCCTTCATCTATGGCCTTGGTGACTGTTTCAAAGAAGTCGACCAGGTTCAAGAGGCAGGATCTGCCCTTGACAAAGCCAAACTGAGTAGGATCCAGTGTCTGTAGGTCCCCAATGTCTTTGTTTATGAGTTCCATGATGATCCTCTCCATGGCCTTACAGATAAGGCTAGTCAGGCTTATGAGGAGATAGTTACCAGAGTCCGTTGAGGTGCCACCTTTGTGAAACGGGACCACTGTTGCTGTACGCCATTCTTTGGATACATATCCCATAGTGAGGCTGAGATTGTACAGCAATTTTATGTGAGGGTTTAGTTCTTCTTGGAGTTCATGTAGGACGTAACCCGGGACACAGTCTGGTCCCACTGAAGCAGTGTTTTTTGCCTTGGAGAGGGCGGCCTTCACCTGAGCATCTGAGATGTTAGGGAGGCTGCACTCTACTGGGATAGATATTTGCTCTTTAGGTGGGGAAGGGGGGGAGAAGTTTGCACTGAACCTGTCTGCCAGGATGTTGGCAATGTCTGTGGGTTCAGTGTATTTTTTGTCATTTATAATCAACTCTGAGCATATCTGGGAGTTGCATCCCAGGTTCCTAACATAGCTAATGAAAGCCTCATGATTGTCTTTAGTGTCCTGTGCAATTTTTCTCTCGAAGCTGGCCTTGGATGATTTTATGAGGGATCATAAGTTTTTGCTAGTACTGATCAGAGATGTCTTCCCTTTTAGGGATTTTGCTCTATCATGTAGTAGCTTCCTCCTTCTGTTGTACAACTTATTTATGGCTGGGGTCCACCAGACTGGATGCCTGCCTTTGGACGCTTGGGTTTTGGTTTTGCTTGGGATAGCATGATCCATGCATTCCTGGAGGTGTCCATAGAATGCATTTATATAGGATTCTGTGGTTTGGGCCATAGTTTCCACTGACCCTGGGGCCTTGAAGGATTCCACCTTGGATTTGAGTAGTGTGAAGTTTGCTTTTGAGAAGTTTTTCACTGTGGTTTTCTGGGCTGGGGGTGGGGTCGGGTTGTGGATATCCAGTGAAATTAATTTATGGTCTGATCTTACCAATGAGGGGAATACTTCTGGTGTGGAGCATAGGGTCCCCATGTTGGTGATGATCAGGTCAAGTATGTTCTCTTGTGGGAGTTTTGACTAGTTGTTCCATAGCATTTGAGTTTATAAATTCCAGGAACCTTTGGGCTAGGGTGTTGGGGCTTGAGTAATGCTCCCAGTCAATGTTTGGGTAGTTGAAGTCACCCAGTATAATGGTGTTTGGCGAGATCTTCATGTTCTCCAATGTTTTCAGGAAAGCCGAGTGGGATTCCTGATTTTGAGACAGTGGTCTGTAGCATGCTATAAACTGAAAGGCAGTTTTACCCACTGTTAGTTGCACATGGATGGTTTCTGATGCTTCGTGCAATGCCACTAACCTGGAGGTGTGGGTATCCTTGATAAATATGGATACTCCCCCTCCTTTTGTGGTTCGGTCCGAGTTTTGGGGCCGAAAAGCATGGTATGAGGTATAACCCGGTAGTGCTGGGTGCTCTCTGGAGCCTTGAACCAGGTTTCTGTCACTGCACAGATATCGATGTTCTCCATACTGAGGAGAGATTCGAGTGCATGCATTTTGAGGTTTAGACTTCTGGCGTTTAGCAGCATTACCCTCAGTTTCTTGTTCTTTGTGTTTTCTAAGGAGGTGGGTTTGTCTTTTGAGCCTTGCCTAAAAAAGGCACTATGGGGGTGGCAAGAGCCTTTGCCAGTATCCGAAAGCCCAAGGATGACAGGTGCAAGCCGTCCCTTGCGAAGCAACGTGGCTTGTCAAGCATGTCATCCAAGGCTGACAGGCACTGGATCCCCTTTGAATGACACCAAAATTTTAGCCAATTGTTAAAATCGATCATTTTGTCTTTATACTGCGGCATCATTCTAGGTGAGGGTAAGATGCTGCTCAAGGTCAGGGTCATACTGGCCTGGGCTACATGATCGGAGAGTCGAGGGAGGTACGTCTCAGGTCATTCACACCAGCATGTACTATGACCGAGTCATATTTGTACTTGCTTTGGAATGACCTGAGTGCTTGCATTATGTGGCGGATCCTAGCACCCGACAGGCAGCTCACTGTGATCTTCTCCTTGTTCAGCCTGGTGAACGGGACGTCAGTGTGTCTGACTATAGAATCACCTATTACAAGTGCGTCAGGTGTGTTGTTCTGCTTTAAGGGCTGTGACTGTTTGGCACACTGACTTTGTGAGCTATGTGTTGCATGTGTTTTGTTGTGGGGTAGCATTTGTTTGGATGTCTGCTTTGGAGGTCTCTGCTGTTTAGGTAGATTTTTAATTAGAGCCTCCGAGTATGTTTTTGTGTGTTTGCGTGTTTGGATTGCTGTTGTGGTAGGACTATGTGAGACTGGATTAGTGTTGTGTGATGTTACCTTCTCCTCCTGACTGGTTACACCAGTTTTGAGGTGAGAGAGCTCGGCCTCCAGTTTGGCTATATGGTTGCATCTCTCACATATGTTTGAACCTGTTTGGAGGAGGAGAGGGTTGTCCGTGTACATGAGACAGTTGTAACATTGCCTCAAGATTCCCAGATTCACCAGTTGGACTGGAGAGGAAACCATTAACTGACCTTTGGACATGCTAGAGTAGTATAGGTGACTCTTTTATCACTTAATTAAAGAGGACCAATAGGGGACATGGTAATTGTAGAGAGTATATGAGGATGTAGTGCTTTTAGTATATTAGTGCTAGATTGTAAGATTGCTTATTTAGGCAAGTGCAGGGCCTTAGATTGAGAATAGGGTGTTTAATTTGAGAAATAGAGCAGTTCTAAGGGAAAAAGTGAAGAGCAGACTTTGTGGAGCCGGGAATAGTTTAAACCCGATTAAGCAGCGCTGCCCGATGCTGCGCTATGCGCACAATTGCGCAAAAACGCTCAGAAGCGGATTTTTATGCAGGGAACTTCAAAGAGCTAGAAATGGCCCAAAACGGCCAATTACTACAAGATTCTTGTGCTGAGGTCACTCCTTCAGGGACAGATAGGCTGCTCAAGACTCCCCACTCCCACTGGTGAGCAAAGAAACTTCCTCCTATCCAAGTAAGGAAATGGGCAACACAGGTACTATCCAAGAGTCCAGAATACAGCAAAGCCTGTATAGGGGACTATTCTAGTTAAGGAAAGGAGGGAAACAAGGATATTTTTTTTTTCAAGAAAACAGCAGGAAAATTACAGTATATTCAATGCACAGGCTAGCACACTTGAGTGGGCAGCCTCAACAGTTAATTACAACAAACAAACTTTTAAATTAAGTGCAGGTAATGAAAAAATGCAAAAACAAGCTTATAACAGTTAAATCAGCAGTGTAAACTCGCTTTTTGACGAGAAAGGAAGGTCACACAGGTAGAAACAGAAAAAATATACTTATATCTTGAAAGCAGTCACTCTTTTCATTTCTCTGCTGCTAGCACCACTCTGCAGGACCACGAGGAGCTGTTGCTGAGTAGTATAAGCGAAAAAAACGCTCAGAAGCGGATTTTTATGCAGGGAACTTCAAAGAGCTAGAAATGGCCCAAAACAGCCAATTACTACAAGATTCTTGTGCTGAGGTCACTCCTTCAGGGACAGATAGGCTGCTCAAGGCTCCCCACTCCCACTGGTGAGCAAAGAAACTTCCTTCTATCCAAGTAAGGAAATGGACAACACAGGAACTCTCCAAGAGTCCAGAATACAGCAAAACCTGTATAGGGAACTATTCTAGTCAAGGAAAGGCGGGAAACAAGGATATTTTTTTTTTCAAGAAAACAGCAGGAAAATTACAGTATATTCAATGCACAGGCTAGCGCACTTGAGTGGGCAGCCTCAACAGTTAATTACAACAAACAAACTTTTAAATTAAGTGCAGGTAATGAAAAAATGCAAAAACATGCTTATAACAGTTAAATCAGCAGTGTAAACTCACTTTTCAGTGAGAAAGGACGGTCGCACAGGTAGAAACAGAGAAAATATACTTATATCTTGAAAGCAGTCACTCTTTTCGTTTCTCTGCTGCTAGCACCACTCTGCAGGACCACGAGGAGCTGTTGCTGAGTAGTATAAGCGAAAAAAACACTCAGAAGCAGATTTTTATGCAGGGAACTTCAAAGAGCTAGAAATGGCCCAAAACGGCCAATTAGTACAAGATTCTTGTGCTGAGGTCACTCCTTCAGGGACAGATAGGCTGCTCAAGGCTCCCCACTCCCACTGGTGAGCAAAGAAACGTTCTTCTATCCAAGTGTGGTTTGTGAAGAAGTAAAATCTTATATATATATATATAACTTCAGAGTAACACTAGATTGTCCGTGAGTTAGTGTCAGCAGTGGTCAATAATTTTCACATACAACTACCCACCCAGGAATTGTCTGTGCATTAATGTTAGCAGTGGTCAATAATTTTCATATACAACTACCCACCCAGGAATTGTCTGTGCATTAGTGTTAGCAGTGGTCAGTAATTTTCATATACAACTACCCAGGAATACCTAAAGTGCAAAATAACCAAATAGAGCCACATATGAGATATATAGTGGCAGTAAAAGTTTCAGAATTGGAACCTCTGTCAATTTTTGTGGATCAGTCATTATAAGTGGTAAGAAAAAGTTAATCATACATTAGGGATTCATTTTATTTGAAGAATAAAACTAGTAATATTTCTGTAGGTAAAGAAGAGTGGTTAGTAGTGACTGATATGTATTCACTATATCCAGTAATATCCCAAAATGTAGCAGTAAAATTGGTTGGTAATGTTTTATTGCACTCCTCTGAATATACAGTTAAGGCAGTTAAGTTATTATGTGATAGTACAGAATAAATTAAAAAAACATATTTTATATTTGAGAGGCATATTTATAAGCAAAAATAAGAGTAGTTAAGAATCCAAATTTTGCCAGCTTTTCTGCATTTGTGTGAAGAGAGTTTCCTTTACAAAATGGAGGAATTGAACAGAGTGGGGTATTATTGTTGTTTTATTGATGGTATATTTTAACAGAGAGGAAGACAGAAAAAGAATTAGATGATTTATTTTAAGAAATTAAATAATAGTACAGAATGTTTTAAATTTACAATTGCGAAGATTTAAGGCAAATATTTTATTTAGCAAGTATTTACAAATGATAAAAACAAGTCAGAGACAGTTGTTTCATACAAAAATGCAGGAAGTAATACAGTGCTACATTATAATATTATACATCCTGAACATGTTTAAAAAACATAGCTAAAAATGTGACCAATCAGACAAAAATAAGAGCATGATTATTAGTATAAATCAGGGTTTGGAAGGAAGGTTTAAAAAGGGGGGGGGGTAAAAAAGCCAGAATTTTACAAGAATAGAATATAAGATGGTCCATTAGTTTAGTTGAGCAGAGAAAAAAAGTAAAAAGGACAAGTAAAAATAAATTATGGAATAAGGCAATGGGTATTTCTTACAATTTGAATTCAACAAAAATAAAAAGTATAATAAAGAATAAATGGGACATTTTGGAAGGATATGAAAGCATTTTACATATTAAAAAGAAACAGAAAGTTAGTAAATTTGAGAAGAAAACTAGAGGCACTTTTGTAAGTGCTAAGCATGCAAGCAATACAAGTATATCAGTAAACAGCCAAATATATATTTCACCAATACAGGAAGAACATATGGACCAGAATATGCCAAATATATAGGGGGCAGATTTTGGCGGATCCTTGTCACGCAGCAAGGCTTAGTACTAATATTAATTACAAATGTTTAAAAAAAATAAACATGAAATTTAAAATCGTTACAGTAGGCAATATTAAAAAAATGGTAAATGATGCAAAAACATAATTTTAGAATTTTTATTTTTAAGTATACATAACTAAAATGGAAGGAGATTAATCATGTATCTACAAATTATTTTTTTATTAATTTATTGTATTTATTTATTTCATTTATTAATTTATTTGCATATAATTAATTTATTAATTAATTATATGCAAATTGTTATAAGATAAAGTCTGAAGATGTCTCTTAGTAACAGAGAGTGTAACAGAGATGAAAGCACTACATTTATTATTTTGTGGAATTGAATGTTTTTATTGTAACTGCTTTTGATTTCCTCATTTGGATTTTTCACATGAACCATTGCATTTGTATATCTCTGCACTTTGCAGATCATATCAATCAGTTTGAAGGTAGGTGGTGATACTGAATGCCATTCTTCCACATTCCCCTTTTTCTCAATTTTTACACATGAGGTCGGGGTGTCTCAACAGCAGTTTTAATTATCTATAGCCAGTGTTAAAACCACTGGGTGGCTAGCCCTGCCATGGCTGTTCTTCCACATCATGCATGTATGAAACAACAGCACACAGAGACAACCCACACAAATACAGGAGGACATGCAGACTACACACAGAAGGCACCCCAGGTAAAAAGTGAACCAGAGAACCTCTTTTCGTGATGCAACAATGCTGCCTGCTGCACCACTGTGCCATCGTTTGCCATTTGATACATTAAACTGAAGAACTTCATTAAATACAAGATCTCCATTTTGGAACTCGTAAATAATCTGTATTTAGTGTATTTTTTTAATAAACAGTTCCTTTCTTTCTTTCTTTCTTTCTTTCCTTTCTTTCTGCACTTGTAAGTCTAGGAGGATAATACTGAATAAGAAAGCAAAATCATAAGACTTTACAAAAATCAGAGCATCCAAGAAGAATGGCCATGGATACTGGTGTGGACTACATATCACTAGTTTTTATCTGACCACATCATGTACCTGTTTATAACACTGTGCTTCTCTAGTTACATATAAGCTTTGCCACAGTTGTCTCTTTGAATTACATGGCAGCAGCTCCGGAGTGTGAAAGTAACCATATCATAGTATGATACTGTGTATGCCTTGATGCAGCACATTTTTCTATTTCCAACCTGACTTCTACTTATTGTTCTTGATTACCTGCCATATGCTTATGTATCATAGAGGTGAATTACATGTGTACCAGGCTTAATCAGTATGTAACATGCCTTGCATGTTAACATGTGGCCATTAGGCAAAATTATGTGCTGCTCTACTTTTGTCATATATTAATCCCACCCTGCTCTCAAAATTGACTACATTGAAGGAACACCAGACTTTATAAAATCCTTATGGCAGCTCTGACACATCAGTATAACATTTGCTTCCTTGGATGTTTCTGTTCAGTAATATCACAGGTTACATTTAGTCATGGACCACCACATGGCATTGTTGTTCCATATGCTAAAAAAGACAAGATGGCATGCACTGTTATTAAGGACACTCACTGTAAAGCAGGAACATGTAGGAACATACATTTTGTTTAATGCAATTTGGATCCTTAAGTAAAGCAAGACAAAGTTCAAGTTAAAAGTTTTCAATGCCTCTATCATCCTTGCACTTAAAAATCCACCTTAAAGAATGTCTCAGCTTGAAATTGTGTGGATCTTTGCCAAACACAATCAAATAAATTACTATGTTTCATAAGTGGTACAAAAGGATAATATTGTGATTAAATACAGAATTGCTACCCTAAGCAGTAACATTGCCTTGAACCATTGTGTGTGTTGGATGCAGCTTAATTTTTTAAAACAATAGCCAGGCTTATCCACATCCTTTTTTGTTCTCCAGCCTGTATGTGTATAATGTTTTCTGTGCTGTTGCCCAGCACAATAGTTTCAATACCGGGAGTGCTGGCAAGCCGGAGTCATCAGTTTAGCCCTCATTTTCCTACTCTTCAGATATAGTGATTATTTCCGTCAGTTCCCAAGAATGATCAAAACTGCCATCCCAAAACAACATAAAATCACAAAGATGATTATACAGAAAGTATTTAATAAAATTCAGTATTTCAGATCAGGTGTCATCTGTCCTCTTTAATAACTATTAATATAAGAAAATGTTAATGCTGATGCTATAACCTTTGAATGAATGTAAGTATTTTGAACTTAAAGCATGTGAAGCAGACAGTGTTATCAAACTCAGCTTATCAGAAATCTGATAGTTTTAAACTAATGGATGGAGTATTTTGAAATTCATCACTTCTAAAACTCTATAAAATGTGCGATGTGTACCTGTCTGCATAGATTACAGTGAAAGTAGAATTCAGGAATTAATCATACCATAGCATTCTTTAAAGAAATAGCAATATTCTTTTGTATGTATTTATTTGTCTGTTTATTTATCTATGTATTTATATTTTGAGCATGATGGTCTTGCTGAGAAGTTTGATTTTTGGTGGAGTATATATACATGTGCGTCTGTGTATGTATGTGTGTATCTGTTTGCATGCATGCATGGATGCATGTGTGGGTATGTGTGTCCATGTTCCATTCCAGTCAGCCTCATCCATTCAATTTCTTCTTACATCCGCCATATATGAAGTCACCATCTCCCACTGACATTATTCTATCTCTACAAAAGCTATGTTTTTTTATTAAATGCTTTATTTGACATTAAATACTTTTAATGGACATAAAAAATTAAAATAAAACAGCTTCTACCTTGCAAGAATATAGACAACTAAAAAGCCTAACAAAATAACGGATCACAAAAGAGAAGAAAACGTACTTCACAACCAGTCAAATGCACACTAATAATCCATAACTGTTCTGAGCTTGAATCCATGGTAAGCTGTACAGCCCCAAAACCAAACATGCAGAAACAAAATGATACCATAGATGACCATTTCAATACCCACTATATACGAACAGTGCAGTCATTAACTAGCCAATTCCGTGGTGGTACAGTGGTAGCATTGTTACCTCACAGCAAGAGGTTCTCCCATTTGATGCTTGGCTTGGGAGTGCCTTTTGTGTGGAGTCTGCATGTCCTCCCTGTGGTTGGGTAACGTTTGAAAGACATGCGTGCGTAACTGGGTGTGCCTTCGTTGAAGGTTGGGCGTCAAGCTGGCACCTTGGCGTTTTGTAAAAAAAATCTACTGCCAATCATTAGCGGACCGGAATTCCACTGTGTTGACCCCTTACTGGGAAAAAGCAGAAAGACAAACAACAACAACAACAGTCATTAACTAGCCAGGTGACTAATCAAGCTCTTGAGTGTCTACTCAAACAAGTATTTCTCCTTCCAACCAGTTCCTTGAGAAACCATAAAAAATAAAATAATTAAAGCCTGCTCCAGCAGGCCCTGATAATCTACCCGGTGAATATCTTAAAATAGCATCTGTGGCTATTGCCTGTTGAGTTTCAGTTCTGATGAATCAATCTATATCTGAAAATAAGGTTCCCTCACTATGGGAAAATCATTCATCATTCCACTGTCCAAACAATTTCCATTTCAATCAGTAGAGATCTTTCAAACTATGTGACAACTGTCATTTTATCTCCCCTATCAAAAATATTACAATATATCCATAAGCAACTTAACAACTATCTAACAGATAATCAACTTCTCAGGGTTCATTACTTTTTCACTGCAGTGGTTCCAAAGCTACTTATCATGGAAAATGGAAAAATTATTTTTTTAACCTTTTTGCCTATATTCCCCAAGGATCTATACTCGACCCCATACTTTTCAACATATTTGTCAATGACCTCTACAGTTCTACAAAAAAAAATGTTACCCGGTTAAATAAGCTGATACCTCAACCCTATTCTACTCTGCAAATCTCTCACTCTCTAAACTCCAAGACCTTATACAATAATCCTTCTTATCAATGGAAACATAGATAAATAATTCACAGCTACTTCTAAACCAACCCAATAAATAAATAAATAAATACATACATACATCACTGCTCTTCACCCCAAAACAACACTATTCACTATCCAAATCGCCAACAAGACTATGACAGAACAAGTAAAGCACACAACATTTCTGGGTGATGACCAGGTGAAACTTTACTTATGGCAGTTCTGGCACTTTGTTAAGAAATCATTAAAACATGGTATATTAAACAAAGTACAAAGTTTTAAATAGTTGGAGTACTGTGAAATTCATCACTTCTAAAACTCTATAAAATGTGTGATGTGCACCTGTCTGGATAGATTGCAGTGAAAGTAGATTTCAGCAATTAATCATACCATAGCATTCTTAAAAAAATAGCAATATTCTTTTATATGTATTTATTTGTCCGTTTATTTATCTACCTATTTATATTTTGAGCATGATGGTCTTACTGAGAAGTCTGATTTTCAGTGGAGTCCTGGGAGTTAAACTATCAATGTTAAATACTTGCAAACAAATTTGTGTGTCTGTGCGTATGTGTATGTGTGTGTGTGTGTGTGTGTGTGTGTATGTGTGTGCGTGTGCATGTTTGTTTGTGTGTATGTACATGCAGGTGTCTATGCATGTGTGTAAGTGTCTGTATTGATATTCTGTGCATGTGTGTGCATATATGCATGTGTGTGTCTGTGTATATGTGTGTATGTATATGTGTATCTCTGTTTGCACATGCATGCAAGGAAGCATGCATGGGTGTTTGTGTGGGTATGTGTGTATATGTCCCATTCCACTCAGCCTCATCCATTCAATTTCTTCTTGCATCCCCCATATTTGAAGTCAACATCTCCCACTGGCATTATTCCATCTCTACAAAAGCTACTTTCTTTTATGAAATGCTTTATTTAACATTGAATACTTTTAATGGACATAAAAAAAATAAAACAGCTCCTACCTTGCAAGAATATAGACAACTAAGAAACCTAACAAAAGAGCGCATTATAAAAGAGAAGAAAAACTACTTCATAACCAATCAAATACACATTAATAATCCATAACTGTTTTGAGCTTAAATCCAGGGTAAGCTATACAGCCAAAACCAAACATGCAGAAAAAAAATGATACCATAGCTGACCATTTCAATACCCACTATATACAAGCACTAGCCAGGTGACTAATCAAGCTCTTGAGTGAATACTCAAACAAGTATTTCTCCTTCCAACCAGTACCTAGAGAAACCATAAAAAATAAAATAATTAAACCCTACTACAGCAGGCCCTCATAATCTACCTGGTGAATATCTTAAAATTGCATCTGTGGCTATTGCCTATTGAGTTTTAGTTCTGATGAATCAATCTATACCTGAAAATAAGGTCCCCTCACTATGGGTAAACCATTCATTATTCCACTGCACAAACAATTTCCATTTCAGTCAATATAGATTTTTCAAACTATGGGCCAATTGTTATTTTATCTCCCCTATAAAAATACTAGAATATATCCATAAGCAGCTTAGCAACTATCTAACAGATAATCAACTTCTGTATTCAACCCAGCACAGTTCCTGTCCTCATCACAGCACAACTACTAGTTTGCTGAATTTTGTAAATAATATCAACACCAACAGAAATGATACAAGCCTAGTCTCCACCATCTTCATACACTTATCAAAAGCCTTTAATACTGTCTCCCGCCAGAAACCCTTACATAAACCTTCATTCATAGGGCTCATCACTTTTTCACTGCAGTGGTTCCATAGCTACTTTTCATTGTAAATGTAAACATTTTTTTAACCTTTTTATCAGTAACTATTGGTGTTCCCCAAGGATCTACACTAGACCCTATACTTTTCAATATATTTATCAATGACCTTTACACGTCTACAAAAAAAATGCTACCTCAGTTTAATAAGCCGATACCTCAACCCTATTCTACTCTGCACTCTCTCACTCTCTAAACTCCAAGACCTTATACAATAATCCTTCTTATTAATGGAAACATGGATAAATAATTCACAACGAGTTCTAAACCACCCCACTACAAAATAAATAAATACATCACTGCTTTTCACCCCAAAACAACACTAGTCATTATCCCCACTGCCAATAACACCATGACAAAACAAGTAAAGCGCACAAAATTTCTGGGTGTTATCATAGATGACCAGTTGAAACTAACATGTTTCACACTTTGTTAAAAAATTATCACAGCAACATACATTATACATAGTACAAACCTGCCTCACTGACATAGCCAGAAGATGCATAGCCTCCGCTTTGTTCCTGCCATCGCTCTTCCATGCTGCCTCAATCTTCACAAGTTGAGCAATGTTATAATGAAATAACCAAATTTGCAGTAAACTATAATAACAGAACTCACCACTACCTAGCCCAGAAAAAATTCAGCTGGTTAGAACTATAACATCACATAGCTTTTTCTCAGCCAAGTACAATACACAGACGGCTCTCTAAGCCATAATATTGCCCAGCCCTTAACAATTTATTAAAGCTTTACTCCTCCAGTAAAAAATCTATAATCTAGAGAAAAATCACTAATCACTGGAACCAAGTCATATAAGACTACAGGTGACTCTTTGTATTCAGACAGTGTAGGCAAACTATGGAACCACATCCCAGTACCATGTAAATTCATTCAGAATGCAAACTCATTTAAAACATAACTAAAGGTTCACCTATCAAATCAATAGATTTGTACCTGTACATCTCCAGGATAAATGCCACTGTTATCTTCACCTTGTCATATCATCAAACTATTTTCTTCTTTCAGAATCCTATACCAGACAGCCAGTCTTCACCAATACCAGAATAGTTTTACTAGCATCTCTAGCTATATACATTATTTTGTGATATTGCTGACCCTCCACCTCTATGCATCTAATATAAACCTTATGATAGCCATATATATATAATTGTCTTTGAACCTACTTTACACTCCACCTCTTTACAACTGTATTAACAATTTCTGCCTACCTAGTTTTCTTCCCACAATTCCATTTCTTTGAATTTCTAAGCACTAATCACATGATCAGTTATCTATCCGAAAACCCACAAATACACCTTTTCAAATACTCAGTGTTCAACATTTACTAATGGATAAGTACTGTGTCTTTTATGTTGTAATTGTTGCCTTTATGATAATATGAGTGTAATCTAATTATCAAATGTATATGTAATTGTTAACATATATTATTCTATGTCTGCTCATGTATATAACTGAATATCTGTTTGAAATGCTTTTAATATCTTGGAGCTTTCACCCTGGGCTGAACAGGGTTTTTTGACTAAACCTAGTCAGAAAAACATGGTAAACAAAAACAAAATGAAATAAAAAATAAACTTTTGATTTATTTTAAAATAAACAACAGAAGAGAATGACAAGACAGTGCCACTTTATGTAGCCATTGCAGCCCTACATATACATATATGCAAGTACACACACACACACACACACACACACACACACACACACACACACACACACACACACACACAGATGCAATAAGATAGTACATAAAATATCATGAACATTATACTTGCACCGATTTGTGTTCACCTTTAAAAAGTCTCTAAATGAATGAAACAAACCAGGCAGGAAAATCATGAATTACAGTTAAATTCCCAATCCAAGCCCTGATGCATCTTTCAGAAACATTGCACACTGTTCACGTATGTTAAGCTGAGCATTTTTCATCTAAATTTCTTAACCACATCTTGGAAGATGCATCTGCTCATTTGCTTAACTTCTGTCTGTCAGTACTCAGCCTTTCCTTTCCTTGTAAAGCAATCATCCAGCATTTATTATATCCATCTAATATTTTCATGAACAATACCAGTACATGGAAAATATCACTCAACGTCATCACTGACTTAAGATTTAATATGCCTTTACATAACACCTATTGTCATAGGAAGAATCTCCCCCAGACAATCTCCATATGTTTATTCCTTCTATTATCTTCCTAAAACTATGCTAATTGCATTGATCTTCTCTCCATCTTTTCAATGTCAGTCTACTGTTTCCTATCAGAGTAAAATAAGTGTTCGCTTCTTTCCTTTCCAAGTGCATCCCATTCTGCTAGTCTCATTCTTTACCTTTCTTTCCAAATATTTCATTGGCTCTACCATTCTCTCTCTCTTACATTTCCCCCCTTTATTTTCCTTCCTAATTAATTTTCCAAGTCATTGCGGTGAGGCATTTCCACATGACTGGCTCTATCTACTCCTTCCAATGTCATAGGTTTATAGGTTCATAGGTTCATAGGTTGGTACTCCGCTATCAGCCCTAGGGCCTATGCAAGCCTAGCCATAACAATTCCCTGGATATTTCTTCCCACAGTATTTACTTCCCTGGATCCCTGTCTAACAGGGCGACTAACATGATCCCCGGGGTGAATTTCCTTTCTCCCATCCAATCGTCAAGGTTCCTATTGAAGAGGGCCAAGGATGTGCTCTGCTTGACATGTATGGACTGTCTATTCCAGAGTCTGGGGAGTCTCTGGGTCAGGAACTTATCCCTCCAGCATGTTTTGTTTATTGTGATGACAAGGTTTAGATCTCTGGAGTGTGTGGTTCTGAGGGATTGAGATTTCTTTAAGTGTAGCATGTCCAACAGCTCTGGGTTTGACTTGCATGTTAAGTAGAGATCACCTATGAGTTGATGATATGCGACAGAGTATACCTGGAGTTTTTTAAGGCGGTCAGCATAGGGCATCTGCTTTAGGCCTGTGATTCTTTTAGTGAGGTAATTCTGTGGCCTTTCCAGTTGTTGCATATATCTTGAGAGGTACATACCAAATGAGGCGTTGTATTCTATAATGGATCTAATGAGGGATGAGTACAGTGGGACAATGACCTCCTTTTTTCTGGGTGAAAAGCCCTTAGTGATAAGGTGTGCCACATAGAAGGATTTCCTGACTGTTGTGGCAATGTGGTTATTGAAGGTGAGACCACTGTCCACCTGTGTCCCTAAGTCTCTTATCATAATTTCAGTGTTTAGTGTACTGCTGCCTATGTGGTAATTCATGGGTACATGTTTTTTCCCAAAGGGGCTAACTATACATTTCTTGGCATTGAGCTTGAGCCTATGGCTCTGGCACCAAGCATCTGTTTCTGTATGGCCCTTTTGTAGAGTATCCACATCAATTGTGGATTCAATAATGGCTCCCAGTTTGCAGTCATCTGCAAACTTTGTTAGCCAGAGTCCCTTAGTGTTGGCCTGTACTTCAGAGAAGTAGATGCCAAACAAGAGCAGTCCCAGGACTGAACCCTGAGGTACTCCACTTGTCACTTGTCTGGAGCTGTATTTGGATTCAGCTACTTTTACAGTGTGGGTTCTGTCAGTAAGCCAGTTGGCAACCCATCGAGTGACGTAGGGATTAATGCCCAGCTTAGTAAGTTTATCTATGATTCTAGAGTAGGGAATGGTGTCAAAGGCCTTGGCGAGGTCCAGATAGGCTGTGTGGACAGCCTTACCCTCATCCACATCTCTTGAGACTGATTCAAAGAAGTCAATCAGGTTCAGGAGACAAGATAGGCCCTGCATGAACCCAAACTGGGTGGGGTCCATTGTTAGAAGGTTGCCAATATCTTTGTTTATAAGTTCCATGATAATACATTCCATGGCCTTGCAGATCAGGCTCATCAGACTGATGGGGCGGTAGTTCGGAGGATCCAAGGTGGATCCCCCCTTGTGGAGTGGGATATCTGTAGCTGTGCACCACTCAATGGCATGAAGCCTGAGGTGAGGGTATGATTAAACATGGCACTTAGGAGAGGTGCCAGTTCATTTTGTAGTTCATGTAGTACACAGCCTGGGATGTCATCTGGTCCCATGGATGCTGTATTCTTAGCTTTGGAGAGTGTGTTTTTTTACCTGAGTGGCCATTTTTACCGGAATTTGGCAATCTTCCGGTATTGAGATGGGCCGTTTAGGGGGTGAGAGAGGGATGAAGTTGGCATTGAATCGATCTGCCAGGATATTGGCAATATCCTTGGGATCAGTATATTTAATGACATTCTGTTGTAGCTCAGAGCAGATCTGAGCATTGCCATTTAGATTATTGACATAGTTATAGAATGCCTTGTGGTTGTCTTTGGAATCTTTGGCAATTTTATTTTTGTAACTAGCTTTGGAGGATTTTACGAGGAATCTCAGCTTCTTACTGAGGCTGGTAAGGGAATTTTTTTCATTATGGGATTTTCCTCTTTTCTGCAACAGTTTCTTCCTTTTGTTGTAAAGTTTGTTTATGGCAGGGGAACACCAGATTGGCTTCCTTTTTTTGGAAGAGAGCATCTTGGTTCTGTTTGGGATGGCATGATTCATGCATGAGTGGATGTGCTCGTACAGTTCCTTAGTGTAGGATTCAGCAGTCGGCCTTTCAGTTCTTGTCTGCATGGGTGTCATGAAGTTTGTCACTTCTGACTTGAGTAGCATGAAGTTGATTATGGAGAAGTTTTGTATGGAGGTTTCGTTACTGGGGAGTGGGAGTGGGATGTGGATGTTTAGGGTGATTAGCTTATGGTCTGACCTGACCAATGAGGGGGTGACCATAGGTGTGGAGCATCGATTTACCATGTTGGTAATTACCAGGTCTAGGATATTGGAGCCCCTGGTGGGACTATGGATTAGTTGATCCAGGGCATTGGAATTTATGAATTCCAAGAACCGTTAGGCAAAGGTGTTGGTACACGAGTAGTTTTCCCAGTTAATGGCAGGGTAGTTGAAATCACCCAGTATTAGGGTATTTGGTTGTATCTTAATATTTTTCAGTATGTTTAGAAAGGTGTAGTGAGAATCATGGGGCATGGTGGGGGATCTGTAGCAAGCTACAGTTTGGATTGCAGTCTTACCTAGTGTTAGTTGCACCTGGAGAATTTCAGATGCATTGTGTTGGGCAACTAGCTTGGAGGTGTGAATATCCTTGGTGAATATGGGCACTCCTCCACCTTTAGTGTTTTGATCCTGGTTTGTTGGCCGAAAAGTGTGGTAAGAGTTGTAGCCTGGTATTGCAGGGGTGCTCTCTACAGCCTTGAACCATGTCTCAGTTACTGCACAGATACCGATGTTCTCCCTTTTTAGGAGTGCCTCGAGAGAGTGCATTTTGAGGTTTCAACTTCTAGCATTGAGTAGCATTACCTTCAGATTTTGCATGCTTGTACCTGCTACAGTGGTGGTTTTGTCCTTTGAACTTTGCCTAAAAAAGGCACTATAGGGGTGGCTAGAGCCTTAGCCAGTAGCCTGAATCCCTCCTTCCAATGTCATGTGACCATTTTGATCCTCTCCCTACACATATCTGACACCTATAACCACTCTCTTTTATTCTGCTAGGGACCCTTACATGGCTACTTTAACTTAAGGCCCCACAACATGAAGTACAATGAAATAACTGTATTTTTAATGGCTGCATAATTGATTTTTATAGCAATAGCCTTTTGTCAGTCTTTATCCCATTTGTAACCTTGTGGTTCTTGAAATTCAGGTGAAAACGTAAAAGAAAAAAAAAATGACCCTCATGAAGAGAAAAATGAATGCACATATGCATCAAATCAGTAAGCTTTCATAACAGAAATTAGCAGTGTAAGTAGCCTCAAGGTATTGCAACTGTTGTTTAATACGAAATCTCTGTCTCTGACGTCTCGGCCTCAGCCTTCAAGGAGTACAGATGAAGTAAAAAACATAGTGCTTATATACACATCAAACCAACTTAATAAGAACAATTAAACAATTACACAGTAATTAAAACTTAAACTAGCAGCATTTTCCAATTAAAATCCTCATTCAATCCATTTGGAAACAAAGTCTTAAATTTTAAAATATAAATAGTCTCTTTATATAACAACCTTTGTTTAATATTCAACTGTTCATACTTGTTATCAGGTATTTGTTCTAAAATTGTTGCCTGTAATGTCCTATAGTCACTTCTATGCATTTCTGAAAAATGTCTAGCAACAGGGCTTTCAATTTTATTATTAATTATGTCCCTGACATGTTCCAAGAGCCTTACTTTGAAAGCTCTCTTTGTCTCACCTATATAGAACTTATGACAGGGACACATTAAAGCATAGATAACCCTCTCAGAGTTGCAATGGAAAAAATTGTTTATTCTAAAGGGAATGTTATTAATGCGGTCAAAACTAGAGACCACAAAACTACATGCCTTACACTTGCCACATTGATGGGTCCCTCTAATATTAACATGACATGTTATTGTCTCATTAGGGAAGTTAAATTTGCTTTTAACTAACAAGTCCTTAATATTTCTTCCCCTCCGATATGAAAATTTCAAATTAACATTTAACCAAGGTTTGACATTACACAAAGTACTAAAATAGTTCCAAAATAATAAAATAATTTTAATAAATTCAGATGTAAAACATCCATAAGTAGTGACAAAGTACATATCCTCCTGCTGTCTTTGTTTATTTTGGCCTTTATAAAAATTAACATTCTTATAATATGTATTATTTTTCTTATTCTGTGTCTCAAAATGTCCACATAATTTCTTAAAGCTTTCCTCTAAAATAGTCATGCTGTAACCTCTCATGGAGAAAGAGTTAAACAAAAAATCAACCTCTCTATTAAACTCTACTTCATTATTACACAGTCTAGAAATCCGTAACATTTCTCCATATGGTAAAGAATGAATAATATGAGGGGCATGTCCACTAGAACCATGTACATATTGTACTACCCCTTCAAATTTCCTGTTTACTGTTGTTACCAATTCATGACCGCTGGAGATATCAAGAACCACGTCAAGAAAAGGTAGTCTGGTATCCATAATTAGACCATCAAAATCCAAAGAGAATCTATTGGACTTAAGATCTAAAATAAATTGATGGGCCAAAGACTGATCCCCTTCCACCAAAAAAATTAAATCATCAACATATCTATAATATCTAATGACATGATTCTGAAAAAAACTATGTTTATATATGTATTCCAGTTCAAAAAGCTCCATCGCCAGATTGGCATACAATTACCCAAAAGAATCTCAATGGCTTCAATACCAAACTCGTGGCTAATATTATAGTATATAAACTTTAACGTCAATAGTTAACCAATACATATTTTTTATAATATTCGTATATAAACTTTTAACGTCAATAGTTAACCAATACATATTTTTATTCCATTTAATGTCACCAATTTTGTTCAAAAAATCAAAAACATCAATTAAAAAAGAAGGCAATTTTTTAACAAATGGTAACAAATAATTATGTAAAAATATGCCCAAATTACGTATAAAATATTTGCATTAAAATATTAAAGAGGGCACAGAGAAGGTTTAAGATTCTTATTTCTTTTAGTTAGGGGCAGAAAAATATATGTATGCACAACCTTCCACACAAATTTATTCTTAATGTCCTTACTTTCAAAATATCCTAACCTAAGCCCTTTATGTATCAGTTCACTATACTTAAGAAAAATATGCCCAAATTGAAAAATATTTACTAAAGAGTCCATTACCTAATTGAAGAAGGTTTAAATTAGATTGAATTTTTTTTAGGCAGGCAATAAAAATATGCCATGTACCACAACCCCACCCTGATTTATTCTTAATGTCCTTACTTTCAAAATATCCTAACCTAAGCCCTTTATGTATCAGTTCACTATACTTAAGAATTGCTGCATTATGCCTATTGATATCACATATTTCATATGTACTACTGTCACTAAGATGCAACATGCACGACACAATACAATCTAACAGAAGGTTTACAGATTCTTATGAATTTTAGGCAATAAACAAAAATATACCACAACCTTCCACCTGAAATTTATTCTTTAAATTCCTTCTTTAAAAAACTCCTAACCAAGCCCTTTTATATCAGTTCACTTATATTAAGAATTGCTAGAATTGCTGCATTATGCCTATTGATATCACATATTTCATATGTACTACTGTCACTAAGATGCAACATGCACATATCAAGATAATCAACCGTGTTCAAAACAACAAGTTTATTGCCTTTGTCGGCAGGTTTGAAGACAATATTCTTATTCTTACTTAATGTAGTTAACACATTCCATTCCTTAAAGGACATATTAAACTTAATATTACTATTGTTACTCATAAATTCCTGATAATTCATCTCTGTAGTATGATTAACCATTTTAACAAAATTGAACACTTCATGGTGCGTAACCTTAGGTATAAAATTGCTACTCTACGGTACATTCTCCGTATTAAGTTTAACATAAGCATTAGGCAAGTCGTCTGATATGCATGAGTAAAAACTATCACCTGAACTAGATAGGCTAAATCTGAAATATTCAACTCACTGTCAATACTGCGGCTGAAAAAGTACTTTAAATATAACTTCCTACTAAACCTATAAACATCCATTTGCATATCGTAAAGTCTTGAAACAACGGTAGGTATAAATTTCAAACCCAAATTCAGCACAGAAAGTTCAATATCATCAAATATGTAGTTAGACAAGTTAACGACATAACTGTTCCTATTATTAGAGGTAGGACTACCATTTACCTCTTTTGTAGCCACCTTGTCTAGATTGTTCAAGTGCCGTGTATTGTGTATAGTCCCATTGGCGTTTCTGCCTTGGTATGTCTCTCGGGAGTTGTGGCTGTTCGGAACGAAAATTCTGCCGTAGATTGTCCGGTTGTTGAGCTGCTGGCAAATTAGGAAAGTCAGAATCAACCCCATCATCTTCAAAAGAAGTAAATCCATTTTCCGACGCCGATGCTGATGAATTAAGAGGACGTGTCGTAACTTGTTCCTGTTGGAACCTGACGTGTTTACGTCCTCTATTGCGATTGGTTCTTGACAAAAAAGCCCTGTTTAACTCATAGTCACGTAAGTCTCTCATTAATTTGCCTTTCTTATGCTCTATGAGTGTTAGTTCATATTCTTTCAGTTTGTCATTAACCTGTGCAAGAAATTCATCCAAGAAAGATGTTGAAACACACTTAGATATATCGCCACACAGTTTTTTAATATCTGTGCACAATTCCTTCTGTTTTAATTGATCGCGTTCCACTAGGATGTGCAACCATTCTGTAACACAGTTGTGGGCTGCAGATACCCACCGTTTATGGAACATAATTTCCGAGTCTTTAGAAAGATCAAAGGGTGTGGTGGGATCCTTGAACACCCTTAAACCTCTCGGTGTGGTCTCTGTATCTATATACCTTTGTAATCCACAGATGTTAAAAAACGTCGCTGTTTCTTTTATCATTTTTTTCTCTAAATTGTCCAACAACAGTTTATGTTCAGCATTGTCTGGTATAAAAGTTTTTCTCCCCACACTGGAAAAAGGGTTAGGGAAGCGTTTCTTCCTGTCATCTTCCCACTTGTCCCAAAGTGTGTTGTTTTTATCAGTACCATTTCTATTTGATAGTTGTCGCTCACCTCTATCAGTAGAATTGCTTACAAAATTCTCAAGTGACAATTGACTGCCATCCATCGTGTCACGTAACACTCGTGGAAAATGTGCAAGGGAATCCATCGACATTAGCAAAAACAACCGAAGCACCAAAGTAAGTTGAAAAATGAACAACAGCTGGATTCACCAAACACAGTTTAATACGAAATCTCTGTCTCTGACGTCTCGGCCTCAGCCTTCAAGGAGTACAGATGAAGTAAAAAACATAGTGCTTATATACACATCAAACCAACGTAATAAGAACAATTAAACAATTACACAGTAATTAAAATTTAAACTAGCAGTATTTTCCAATTAAAATCCTCATTCAATCCATTTATTTTAGATCTTAAGTCCAATAGATTCTCTTTGGATTTTGATGGTCTAATTATGGATACCAGACTACCTCTTCTTGACGTGGTTCTTGATATCTCCAGCGGTCATGAATTGGTAACAACAGTAAACAGGAAATTTGAAGGGGTAGTACAATATGTACATGGTTCTAGTGGACATGCCCCTCATATTATTCATTCTTTACCATATGGAGAAATGTTACGGATTTCTAGACTGTGTAATAATGAAGTAGAGTTTAATAGAGAGGTTGATTTTTTGTTTAACTCTTTCTCCATGAGAGGTTACAGCATGACTATTTTAGAGGAAAGCTTTAAGAAATTATGTGGACATTTTGAGACACAGAATAAGAAAAATAATACATATTATAAGAATGTTAATTTTTATAAAGGCCAAAATAAACAAAGACAGCAGGAGGATATGTACTTTGTCACTACTTATGGATGTTTTACATCTGAATTTATTAAAATTATTTTATTATTTTGGAACTATTTTAGTACTTTGTGTAATGTCAAACCTTGGTTAAATGTTAATTTGAAATTTTCATATCGGAGGGGAAGAAATATTAAGGACTTGTTAGTTAAAAGCAAATTTAACTTCCCTAATGAGACAATAACATGTCATGTTAATATTAGAGGGACCCATCAATGTGGCAAGTGTAAGGCATGTAGTTTTGTGGTCTCTCGTTTTGACCGCATTAATAACATTCCCTTTAGAATAAACAATTTTTTTCATTGCAACTCTGAGAGGGTTATCTATGCTTTAATGTGTCCCTGTCATAAGTTCTATATAGGTGAGACAAAGAGAGCTTTCAAAGTAAGGCTCTTGGAACATGTCAGGGACATAATTAATAATAAAATTGAAAGCCCTGTTGCTAGACATTTTTCAGAAATGCATAGAAGTGACTATAGGACATTACAGGCAACAATTTTAGAACAAATACCTGATAACAAGTATGAACAGTTGAATATTAAACAAAGGTTGTTATATAAAGAGACTATTTATATTTTAAAATTTAAGACTTTGTTTCCAAATGGATTGAATGAGGATTTTAATTGGAAAATGCTGCTAGTTTAAGTTTTAATTACTGTGTAATTGTTTAATTGTTCTTATTAAGTTGGTTTGATGTGTATATAAGCACTATGTTTTTTACTTCATCTGTACTCCTTGAAGGCTGAGGCCGAGACGTCAGAGACAGAGATTTCGTATTAAACTGTGTTTGGTGAATCCAGCTGTTGTTCGTTTTTCAACTTACTTTGGTGCTTCGGTTGTTTTTGCTATTGCAACTGTTGTCCATTTTCACAGGCAAATGGGATGTTGCTTTAATGTGCTTCCCTCACATATTTTTGTATTCACTCTGATATATCTATTCTCCTAACTTTCACAGTTTTGAACTATACTTTTACTGGGGTAGATAACTGCCAGTCATGAAAAAAATTACCTTAACTGGATAAAATGTATTGTTCTAATGAGATGCAAAATATTCTTCAAAGCCAGCTGTTTTATTGAGCTTGTCTATAATTTAATGAGATTACCAGCAGTAGCAGAGAGTGTGTGCTCGATCCAACTGATGTTCATCCAATAGCGAAAATGGCATTTTTGCTGAAAACTTTTTCAGTGTATAGTATGTGTTGCCCTTTCTCCACTGTTGTGCAACCATTGAGCTGGTGTATAAAAGTTAGGAAGTGGAGGGTTCCCCTGCATGGGGAGTGCAGAGGGGCTTATCCCCTGCAAAAAAAAAAAAATTAAATTCCTATTAACTGAAAGTGACTTTCAGTGATTTTTTTTCCACATTTTGTCAAGCAGACAAAAACATTCAGGTAATTATCATGAATCCCATAAAGGAAAGGGTAAAATTCCATATTCTTCATAAATGACTTTATTCATTGTTTATTTTCTGAAGGAAAGGAAAAATAGTATTACTTAGACTTTTTCATTTCCAGTCAAACATGCTCACTGCTGATTAAACTACATTTGTTATCACTTGTACCCAAGAAGAATTGCTATGAGCACTAGGCCATTCTTAGCTGTATTTTCCTAAGGATAAACTGGTGTCATCACTATTACTTTTTTTTTACTATCAGACTGGTGGCAATATATGCACACTAATTAAAAGTCGAAGACATATTCAAACTGAATCTTTAGATATAAGCTATGGCACTACAGATGATTTGAGAAACATTCCATACTACTGTATAATGACAACGTTTAAAGATGAAGCTCTCCTGTCCACTTTTAGTAATGTCCTTTAACAATAACCCTGAACTTGTCCCAGTCCCTAACCAAATCCCTACCTTAGAAAAACACTTTCCATAAAACTGTTAGTATTTAGACAAGTTAGGACTTTGTGCTAGGGAAGGGTTTTGGAGTAAAGATCATAGAAGATAATTGTCTTCTTTTTGGGATCATTCATAGTTTTGACATTTAGGGTTTCTACTAATATGATTGTTAAAAATGTTTTTTTTTTCCAGTGTTACGCATTTGGCATTTAGACTGTTAGGCATGTTGATCATTCATACAAGAATCATATATATAAGTATATCAATTTATTCAGATATTTAAATGTAAATATTTAGAGATAGACACATTGAGACACAAAGCTTTATAGACAGATATAAAGTAACAACACATCGAAGTATGACAAACGGTTGAAATAAATATTATTTTGAAACATATCTGTTTAATAGAATTAGCATTTCACCGACTTATGGTTGGTTGAAGCACTATATAATTTGAAGTATTTTAGAGTGGTGCACCAAACTGAAGTGTTATACTTAACTATACAATCTGACTAGTGCAAAGCTTTTATAAAATTATCTACTATACCAAAATAAAATTCTTAATTACATTATTTGACTCTGTCAAATGAGGATCAGGTGTTTCCCTGCACTCCAGCACACCAAGGTCAACTATGTCAAAAGCACAGACAATTAGAAACAAAATAAAAAAGGAAGAAAATGATTAATCTTACTCTCTAAAGTATTATGCCATGGAGTTAGTATATATAATAAAGTGGGAAGTGATGGATCAGAGGTCACAATCCTCATATGAGGACGTTCACTATATCTGCCTTAAAATGTTTCTACATATGAAAGACTGGCCACTATGCTGTCATTTCTGTTTAACAAAAATGAAGTAAGTAATATGTTTTTTCTCAGTTACCCTTTTATTATTTCAAGCAATGAAGTGGCTGCGTAAAAATTTAAAAAAATCTTCAATGCATCTGATAAATTCAGGACATCTTCTAAATGCTTGCTAATATTATATTCAGACACTGACAATAACCTTTGTTTACGTTAGTG
>NC_056739.1:1829988976-1830228976 GCF_019279795.1 Protopterus annectens
TTTGAAGTGTCGAACATATGAAGTATATATATATATATATATATATATATATATATATATATATATATATATATGAAGTAGATCCATATATATACATATATATATATATATATATATATATATATACATATATGTGTGTGTGTGTGTGTGTGTGTGTGTGTGTGTGTGTGTGTGTATACACATATATATATAATATATATATATATATATATATATATATGAATTCCCTTTATAAGCTCAAAATTCTGAAATCTCGAATTACAGAATTTCGAGCCCTATAAAGTAGAAAATCCAAATACTCAAAACCACACAATCATGAAGCCCTAAATCCCAAAACCACAAAACCGCAAATTTCAAACTCCCAACACTTCCAAATACCATTACAACACACATGCACACAACTAAACAAGTACAGACACCTACCCTTATTATATGCAGGGGCAGAAACCCCCCTGCACTCCCCATGTGGGGGGCTGTGCACCCCACACAGCCCCTACTTAAATATTCTAACTCCAAGGTTGCAGTACATACACACAGACACAATATACCACCACATAAACTATATTCCTCTTGCACAGATACATCACTGTAACAACACATATGAGCACACACTACAGCCCCTACCCAGCACCCATAAACATAAACACTTACCTGAATCTATGAACAAAGCGCAACACCAGAAACGCTAATTCAAAATCTCCTGCGTTCAAGATTTTGAATTTTGCGCTTCTGGGTTTGTGATCTTCTGATCCTTCCACTTTATGAACTCGAGATACTGAAATTCGAGATTTCAGTATTTCGAGCTTATAAAGTGTTCCCATATATATATATATATATATATATATATATATATATATATATATATATATATATATATATATATATATATATATATATATATATACGGTTCCCCTTTATAATCTCAAAATACTGAAATCTCGAATTTCAGTATTTCAAAACCATAAAGGCAAATCCACAAAACACCGACAGCCCAAAACAGTGAAATTTGATATCCCGAACACACGGCATACACCACACCACACATACACCACAATGCCCACAGTACAAACATAAAAACACACAAAAACATAATACCACACATCTGCAAACCTACACTACAAATAAGCAGGGGCACCCCTCATGTGGGAGTCTGTGCCCCCCACACCCCTCTACTTATATATACTAACTCTGAGATCCCAAAAACTGAGAAAGAAAGTAACCTCACACCCAGGCATTCTACAGTCCCTCGCGCACAAACTCACACACACACACACACACACACACACACACACACACACACACACACACACACACACACACACACACACACACACACACACACACACATCACACATATACAAACACCAACACATCCAACACTTACACACTCATACTTTCACCTGCCTACCCTAACCCACACGTACAACTTACAAACACACTCACATACAAACTCCCACCCTAAACTCTTACAAAACACTCACTTTAAATTCCATCTAAATCCACACAACATCGGACACTATCCACACAAAACACTGCACGTAACGTAGATTAAAGTCATAACTGCAAATTTTAGATATTTGAATTAGCAATTATGTACCTTAGCTGTTTTAAAAATTCGCCTTTATGGTCTCAAGATACTGAAATTCGAGATTTCAGTATTTCATGATTATAAAGGGGAACCATATATACATATACATTTATATATCTGTGTATATGTGTGTGTGTGTGTGTGTGTGTGTGTGTGTGTGTGTGTGTGTGTGTGTGTGTGTGTGTGTGTGTGTGTGTGTGTGTGTGTATATATATATATATATATATATATATACTGCATTTCTTCCAAGGTGCAAATCTTTGCTTTTATCTTTGTTCATTCTACTGAAATCAAGCTAAATAGTGCAAAATTTCCTGGATGTTAAGCATTGGTTCTCTGATATTTAGCAGTTTTCTGTTATGTATATGAAAGTATGCCTTTGGTCTGTAGCTTGGTTCACCACAATTTGATTCCAGCTATCAATGCCTGCCTTGCCCTAAATCCATCTATCCCACAATGGGATCTAAATGCATCACAATCTGCTAGTCCCGATTCCCAGTGATATAGCAGACTGACCAGAAAGGGGAGTGAGATTCTCCTTCAGGCTGAATGCAGTCCCACATTCCCATTATTTATTCCTTGGATCTTGCATACTTTGCTCCATTATGTTTCAGCACTAAAATGGGTGTGTGCATTAAGTGCCAGCATTCTATTTTTTCTGAGCACATATTGTGCTCACAAACATTCTGTTACCACTGACTTGCTTTATGTAAGATTTAATAATCAGCTGGATTTTCCTAAGTCCTGGGTAGTTGTGTGACTGAAGTATATGGTGAATGAGATGAAGAGATGAATAACTAGGGATGATTGTGATATTTCTTATGACAATTCTTCCAGACAATGTTTTGTCCCTGCTGTAGCCTTTTTCAGTGGTTCAATGACAGTTCTTCGAATATTAATGTGAAGAATCCTAGGGATAGTGGGCATCCCTGTCTGGTTCCCCACTCTATACTGTCTGCTTTTGATACACCCATAGTGACAAACACTTTTAACCCAGAGTGCTATATAAAACTAATCCTCATTGTTTTAATACTTCAAGTAAAGAAAAGGCCAGCTGACCAAGTCAAAGGCTTTGGAGATATTAAAAAAATAATATACCCACCTGCATTTTATCCTGAAATGTTTTCAGAAAACTAGTGACTGTCCACCAGTTATCAGAAGATTGGCACCCTCATATGATGCCTTCTTTTCCTTGGTTGATGAGACGTGGTAGTATCCCATCTAGTCTGGAGGCAATATTTTATTATGCAACCTCCTTACACTGACCCAACTTACAGTAGCCTACAACATAGTATATCAACTCGAAAAATATCCAGCTCTACAAGAAATACTTAAACCCCGATCCAATGCAAGGCAGCTCAAATCTTCTGACAAGCCTCTTTTACAAGTCACTAAAGCTAACATCTTCTAGGAAAATTGTCTCTACTCCAATCGCATCTCCAGGACATGGAATCTGCCCCCCCCCCAACCTATACTAACCACTGCTAACCCCCAAAAATTTAAAACACTTCTTATGTATCACATATCTAACTCTTGGCTCTCCTCTTGTCTAAATCCCAACTGAATGCTGTCTCTAATTTAATCCTTCCTGAGAAATTCTAGTAACAGATCTTGAATTTACTAATCTACCCTTAAATCTATTACTCTTATTTTTAACCACTAGGACAGATATCTAACTATGTTTCTCTGAATATTATTATGCTCTTTGGACACAAGTGTGGTGTTATTTCCCTAATAGTATGATTTTGTTAAACACATTTGTGATTATTATTAACCAAAGGAGCTAAAGTGGACTGTCTCACTACATGTTTGTATTTTCTTATATTACAAAAGTATTCTTTTGTAACTTATGGGACTTTTATTGATTATCTCAACTTAAGTTTGTTTTTTCTTATATTATGTATTCTCTGTGCGGTTCTTTTTGGTTGCCTCTTCTTATGTGTGTAATTTCTTACATTATGTATTCTCTATAAATTTTGGGGCTTCCCCCTCAGGCCTCCGCTGAAAATGGGATACTCACCCAGTCGGACTATCCTGGTAAACAAACATAAAATAAATGAATAAATAATAATAATCATAACTAAAATTTTAACACCTGTGTTTAGCAAGGATATTGGTCTATAATTGGTCATATGTGTACTGTCTGCTTTCTCCTTAAGAATTGTACACTGTTATATATGTTTAGAAAGATTTTTATAGCCTGACATTATACCTCCACATATAAATCTCATTAGGTAGTCCATCTGAAACTGATGTCTCATGTGTTTTTTTAGTTACTTAATTGTAAAATATAATTCAAGTTCATTAATATCTTAATCTTAAACTTGTAGTTCTAAGTTAATCCTTTTTCTACTTCCTGTCTGTGAACCAATGGGCCTGTCTCTTATTTCCCTTATTTATATAAAGTGCTTTATAATACAGTTTGAAAGCATTCCTAATGGATTCTGGCTTCATCATGCCCATTCCTGCTTCACCTATTATCTCAGGAATAAATTAAGCCCAGGATTCAATAAATTATGTGTAGGCTCTGTGTAGCACCTACACGGAATGTATCTGTGTACACAGCAATGATTCTCCCTCGGCAGCGCACCATACAAATGAATTATGGTGTGCGCCTAACAGAGGTTACAGCAACACGGATACTGAATCTGTGTAAGATTGATGGCGCACCCACATACCTCTCAGCCTGTTAACCTTGGCTGAAAGGTCTACAAAACATTTTATTTCAGTAAATTGGATTTATTTTATTTTTTTTTTATTTTTATGTTTATATGTTTGTTTGCATGGTGCAGCATGTAGACACTCACACACCACTGTCACATTGAGGGCACCCACAGACACACACAACATTTTTATGGTCTATCTTGCCTGCTTCCTTTCCTGACTCACACACATGCTTGCCAACCTACTGGGTCAACCTAGGCCTCCTGCACCCCCATACAACACCCTGTGCAGCATGTTATTTAGCTATGCTTACCTTTGTTTGCCTGTACATTAGACATCTGCTAGACATGTAAAATAGAAAATGGAGATATTCAATTTAAATTTTTTTATTATTTTTATGTGCTTGTTTGTGTATTGTGCCACATTATTTAGCTATGTGTAGCTCTGTGCAGCCATACATCAGACATGTGCCAGACATCTAAAAATAAAAAACGAATGCGTTCAGTTTCAATTTTTTTTAATTATGTGCTTGCTTGCACAATGCTCCTCATTATTTAGCTATGCATAGTGCTGCATACTTATGCATTAGGCATATGCTAGACAGCTAAAAATAGAAACCAGATGTATTTAATTGGTGTAGTTCTGTGGTGCTTAGCAATGCACAAACCTGCACAGGCACCTTTGCAGTATATCTGAAGATATTATGAGTTCTGTTCACCATCCCAGTGGTTAGATACCTTGAGTCATGACCTGCAGTATAGTAGGTCCCAGGTTCGAGTTCTGGGCAGGAATAGCTTTTACATATAGCGCTGTGAAACTGTCAGGTGTTCTCTTTTATTTGTATTTCAGGAGACATCATGGATACACAATGCAGGGCACCATTTACTGAAGCAGAAAATGACCTCATCATTGAGGCAAATAGGCAAGACCATGCAGACTTGTGGGATGAACTGGTGCATAACATTAATGCCATGGGTCACCAGAATCATGCATACGAGCAGGTGTGGCACAGTGTCATGGATTTGATACACTCAGCATGCAGACATGCAGCTGATGAAGACAGGGATTGTCAGGTTACTGGTGGTTGGCCTGCAGCAAAACAACACCTCTCAGCCACAGAAGAATTCCTGGCAAACCTTGCAACACAAGACAGCTCCCAGGCATCCATCAGCCAACATGTTGTGGGTGTGGGTGCCATCCATTCCTCTCAAGAGGAGCGTCCACATATGCTTAGTTATATCATCATTGGAATACTGTTGCATTCAGCATGTCAAGGTGTATATAGTTTTATGTGGGTGTCAGGTGTTTTATTGGTGGGGTAGCTGAAGTTTTAAGCTCATCTAGTGATTGTGACCCACATACTTGTTAATATACCAGTTACTGTAAATGTGAGATATTTGAACATATTACCTCTGTTATACTATAACATGCAGTGCTGTTGCCATTACCTCTCACTCAAAAATTTTCAGGACCGTTAATCAGAAGAGGCCATGCTCCTGCTACTGGTAAGCACAAAACTGTTTTTTCACATATGTAGATATAGTTCAATGTATTGGCTAAAGTGTCATCCCAGGCTTGCTGGCTGGATTGATGTACTGTTCTGAATGTCCACAGTTTAGAGTCATACCTCTGCCTTGTAGATGTGACCACAGTGATTGACTTGATAGTATTACCAGGACATTACAGATTGCCATAACTGTCAACTGTGCAGATTTTTCAGAATGTCAACAGTGTACATAATTTATGTTTTGCTCATGAGATTCTTGTTTAATGAAGAATTATTTCCAAATAATTACAGACTGGCGTTAGAAAATAATGTCCTCATGTTCTACTATGTGAGGATTGGGGTTATACAAGTCTGTAATAGTGACAGCTGTATATACAGCTTATCATATATTGCACCATAGTACTGCAGAGCATAGAAATGTAGGTATTAATGTATTGCTTTCTCCCTTTTATCAAAGGTGACTGGGGAGGTTCATCTTTATCTCCTTCACAACCTGATGTTAGTGTATCTCCAGACTCAGATTATGATGGTGGGCAAATTGATGCAAAGCTGGGGGTTCCATAGGCTGAATCAGACACAGAGGTTGACATACCTCATCCTCCCTCATTATCACTGTACACAGCCAGTATGCCTATGCATACCCAGTCCTCTGAGGCCACAGATATTAGACAGTAGGAAGGTGGGGACATTGAACAGGGAACTGTGGCTACTGTGGCTTCAGTGACTGTCAACACTGGCCATAGCCAAACAGTTGGTGAGGTTCCACACAGGCAGATTGATAGGGCTGCTCATAGCTGGCCTGCTGTCCCTCCACCACCTGTTGCAGGTGTCTCATCATGTGTCACTCAATGTATATTTAGGACCACCATGCAGGCACAGGCACATTCAGAAAGGAACTCCTGATGAATGCTCAGAGTTATGGATGCAGCACAGTCTGACATCCATGACTGCGTCCAATGTGTTGCTGATACCCTAGAATGGTTGAGTGACACAATGGAAAGGGGTAGGTCTGAGAGAGATTGCACACTATCTGTCTTAGAACGCACACTGTCTGTGATGGAATGTCTCATTGGAGTTGAGCATCGGCTTCATGAGCATAGGTCAGCAACTACATCTGCTGATAGTCAATGTGGCCATGCACAATAATGATCCTGTAGTGGCAGTACATCCAGGGCTCCATAGGGGAGTGTGCTGTCCAGACCAAGACATAGGAGGCCATGGGCTCATGGTTCTAGGTGTTCCTGTGGGGGACACATTCCCAGCAGACATCATTCACCCTCAAGTAGTAGCACAGCATCTGACCTTGGACGTAGAGGTGGCAGTGCAACCCCTGGCAGAGCCAGTTCTAATGTTCAAGGATAGAGATGAACTGTCAACTCACCAATGCACAGCTCACAGCTGTCAAACATTCAGACACATAGGGCTAGTACAGAGCTTGGCTGTGTTCATGCAGACACTCACACACCACTGTCACATTGAGGGCACCCACAGACACACACAACATTTTTATGGTCTATCTTGCCTGCTTCCTTTCCTGACTCACACACACATGCTTGCCAACCTACTGAGTCAACCTAGGCCTCCTGCACCCCCATACAACACCCTGTGCAAGAGATGATAACTGTGCCACATCCCTGCACAGGGTGACTATTTACATTAATATGAATAAATTTCATCCATTGTTGCTGTAGACATGCTACTTGTACTGGGCATTTACACATATTGTACTTGCCATTTAGAATGTGCATAGCATAATTTGTGTATGTTACGATGGATGCTGTTGTAAGGGCTGTGGAGTCACACAGTGAAATGTGTTTCATGGAAATGTTTACGTTTCACTTTCAAGATTGTGTTGGACAGACCGATGAGTACACATATACAAGCAATCCATCAACATTAGAGCTCAGGATTGAATATGAGAGAAATGTCATCAGAAAAGTAATACAGTATAAGTTCATGGGTTCATATGTTCATAGATGTTTACTAGGCTAACAAACAGAAGGGCTTCTTTAAGCCTTGCCATGCATCCCAAATCTCTGACAAGGTCTGATACCCTTGATAAGTGTAAGCAGGGTTTTCGGAGATGAAACACTTACAAGCAGGGGCCTGGAAGATAAACCATTCACAGTTTCCCTGTGTCCATTAGAGAAATAGGTCCCAAACCAGGGATGCTTGTCCTGTTCCCCATCTAATCGTGTAACTTATGCTTGATTTGCATTAGAGTGGAACTCTGCTTCACATGGTTGAGAAGTCTGTTCCATATAGGGTGTAGTCTCCTGGATGCATACTGATCTCTCCAGCATGTCTTATTTACACAACAGGCAAGGTGTATATCTGGAGAATGGGTAATTCTGGTGCTAGTTGTTTCTTGGATATGCAGGTAGTCCACAGTGGGGTCTGGCAATGCCCTGTATGGCAGGCATACATCTCCCCTCCAAAGGCTGTAGGACACAGAATACAGGGATAGGGCCTTGGTGTGGTCTACATAGGACATTTTATGTACACACCGTATTGGTTTAGTGAGGAACCTGTGTGGATGCTCCTATATATCCATCACTAGGTACATACCAAAGTTGGCATTGCACTCAATGATAGGTCTGATGAATGCAGAATACACTGGAACAATGACTTCCCTGGACTTACATGCCATACCTTTGTTAATAAGTTGCACAACATAGAATTATTTCCCCAATACTGTAGACACGTGATAGTCAAAGGCTAGATCACTATCTATGCATGTCCCTAAGTCTCTGACTACTGGGTCAGCTATTAGAGGTGCACTGTCAATAAGATAGTTGCCAGGGGTGGATGATTTCCCAAAGCATACTATTGTGCATTTCTTGGCATTTAGTGTTAGTGCATGGATCTGACACCAGTTGTATGTCTATGTTAGCCTCTCCTGGAGAACATTTGTGTCAGTGTGGGATTCAATGAAAGCCACTAATTTCTAATTATCTGCAAATGTAGTCAGCCAGAGGCCACTGACAGTGGCATTGACTTCAGACAATAAATGCCTAAGAGGAGCACTCTGAGGAATGATTCATGAGCATCCTCCAAAAGGGCCTCATAGAAACAGACAACTGGTGCCAGTGCCATGGCCTCAAGCTAAATGCCAAAAAGTATATAGTCATCCTAATTAGGGACCTGGGGACCCAAGTTGATGTGGTTAGAAAAACATTTTATATAGCCCACCTAATCATGAAGGGATTCACATCTAGATCAGGCCTCTTTACTCATCCCTCATCAGGCCCATAATTGAGTACAATGCCCTTTTGGGATGTACCTTACCAGACACCTGCAGCAACTGGAAAGACCCCAAAAGTACCTCACCAAGAGGATCAAAGGGCTCAAACAGATGCCATATGCGTTAAAGAAACTCCAGCTCTACTCAGTGGCATACCGCCTGCTCAGAGGCGATCTGTGCTATAAAGCCATGTCCAACCCGAATTAATGGACATGCTGCACCTCAGAAAATCAAATCCGACTTGAACCTCAGCACTGAAATAAATAGGACATGCTGGAGGGACAGATTCATAACCCAGAGGCTCCCTTCACTCTGGAATAAAATCCCAGTCCAGGTTAGGCAGAGTCCATCTTGATGAGTGGATGGGATCGATCACTTCTGTGTCACTGTTAGATAGAGGCACAGTATACAGCAAAATAAATTTAAAATGGGCCAAACACATTCTGGCTAGGCTTATAAATGCCCTAGGGCAGATAGCCTAGTATGAACCTATGAACCTATGAACCTATGAGGGAGTCCACTTGTGACTGGCTGTTTGTAGAGGTGGACTCCCCTATGCTAACTTCCTGGGTCCTGCCACTTGGCTATCCACCGGCTGACACACTAGTTTGTACCTATCCTCTTGAGTTTGTCAACGATGCGTGATGGAGTTGTAGTATCACATGCCTTGTCTGTACATGGTAGGCAGTTTGAACCATTTTTTCCTTGTCCATTCTTCTGGTTAATTTCTCTATTAGGTCTGCATGGTTGGGTATGCATGATCTGCCCTTAACAAAAACAAACTGAGTTTGGTCCAGTGTCTGGAGGTGTACTACATCTGTAGTGATCATTTCCATGATAAATCTTTTCATGGCTTTACATATCAGACTAGTGAGACTTCTGGGTCTGTACTCTCCAGGGTCTGTAGATAGCCCACCTTTTTGCAGAGGGATTACTGCTGCTGTTCTCCATTCATGAGGCACGAAGCCTATTTGGTGGCTACAATGAAATAGTAATTCCAGAGGTCCTGAAAGGTCAGGTCCCATACTATTTAGAAGGCATGCTGGGATATTGTCTGGGCCCATTGATGCAGTGTACTTGTTCTTAGAGAGAGCATTAAGGACCTGTTCCCTCATGATAGTGGGGATACTTATATTTGATTGTATTTCCTGAGGGCAGGTGGGGGGGGGGGTGCAGGGGTAAATTTGGGGCTCAACTTATCAGCCAGGAGCTTTGCTCTTTCTTCTGCCTCATCATAGGTGGTTTCATTTACAATGAGATGTGCACACAATTGTGTCTTGCCTTTGACATTGTGGATGTACCTAAAGTAATCTTTGTTGCTGTCCTTGGCCTGGGAGCCTGAATTTACCTCAAATCTGGCTTTGGTAGACTTCATTTGTCCTCTGTTTTGTTCAATTTGATGAGAGTGCTTTTATCCTGCTGTGTGCTGCACCTCCTACGTTTTGCCATGAGTTTCTTCCTTCTGTTATGCAGACTATTGATTCTGTGATTCCACCAGTGTGGTTTGATTTTCAGTTAGTTCTGAACTTCTCCCTGGTTGGTACAGTTGCCTCTATGTAGCTATTAAAATGCTCATACAGGGTTTCTGTGAACACTACTGCATAAACCACAGTGTTCTCAGTGTTTATGGGGGCTTAAGATTTGGCCAGTTTATCACCTAATAGTTGGAGGTTAGCCTTAGAGTAGTTACTGAATATTCCATGTCTAGCTGGGGGCCCATGTCTTATTTTTACTTCAAGGAAGACCAGTTTGTGTTCGGACTTTACCAGGGGGGCATTACAGTACGGGGTTGTGCATCACTCACCCATATTGATGAGGACCAGATCAAGCATGGTTGCACCCCTGTTTGGTGCATTGGCTATCTGGTCCAGGGAGTTTGTGTTTACAAAAGCCAGAAATCTCCTTGCCAATATGCTTGTTGTCATATAGGATTCCAAGGTAAGAGTGAGATAATGGAAGTCACTGATTAATATGGTATTGGGCTGGATGGTTAGTGTTTCTAATACGTTTGCATACATGGTATGGGTGTCCTGTGTCATAGAGGGGGCCTATAGCTTGCATGGAAGTAGTAGTGGATTTTGCCTATTGTGAACTGAAACTTGAGCAGCTCAAGTACATTGTCCTGTTTGACCAGCCTTAAAGTATCTTTACTTTTGATGTACATAGAGACATCTCCACCTTTAACCCCTGTCTGTGAATTAGCTGATCTAAATGTGTGGAATACATAATAACCTTCCACTGTTAGTGTGCTCTTTGCACCTTTAAGTCATGTGTCAGTGACTGCACAGACATCTTGTGAGAGCTGAAATAAGCATCTCTAAGTATAGTATATGGAGGTATGTTGCAGATCATGTCCTCCCACAAGGACTATGACTGAGACATATCATAGGAAGTTACTAGGCTAATGACCTTTGGGGCCTTACAAACCTAGCTAAGTTCTACCCTTATTTTGTTCTGCCCTTATTTCCAAGATTAGCAACAAGTGTCACAGTCTAAGAATAACACAGGTGGAACCTCCAGTGTGAATAAATCCAATTATCCACATTGCGTTTGAAGAGGGCCTATGGGGTGCTCTGTTTGACATGAAGTGGGAGTCCATTCCAAAGGTGTGGTAACCTCTGAGAGACAAATATGACCCTCCAGCATGCTCTAATACACCAAGTAATGGTCTTTAGAGTGAGTAATCCATGTACCATTTGATTTGCAGATATGCAGCATTTCAGATAAAGCATGGTCAAAGATTGCCTCATATGCAAGACATAGATTGCCTATGATTAGTCTGTATGAAACAGAATAAAGTGACACTGATCTCAGACAATCCACATAGGACAGATGCTGAAGACTTTGACTTATCCTTGTGAGGAACCTTTGTGGTCTCTCCAGTTGCTGCAGGTACTTAGAAAGGTGAATACCAAAAGGGGCATTGTATTCCATTATTGCCTGATGAAGGGAGAGTATAGAGCAGTTATAACATCTTCCATTTTCTGGAAACAATGGCCTTACTTATGGGATGAACAATATAGAATGCCCTGCTTACCACTGTGGAGACATGCTGGTCAAAAGTAAGGTTACTGTTAACGTGTGGCGAGGTCTCGCACCAGTGAGTGCATACTTAGTGTTTTGGTATAGATGTGTTAGTTAGCAGGAACATCACAAGTACTGACAAGGATGATAATACATTTTTTTGGAATTAAGGTTATGGCCATGACTTTGGCATTAATCATTTGTGTGTAAGACCCTCTTGTAGGATGTTGATATAAGTTGGATATTCTATGACCGCTCTCAGTTTGCAGTCATCATCAAACTTTGTCAGTCACAGATCTTTAATTTTAGCCTGTACTTCGGAGAACTAGGTTCCAAACAGTAGAGGAGCTAGGACAGATCCCCGTGCAGCACCACTAGTTACAAGTCTGCTGTTGGAGGTGGATTCCCTTATTTTGACTATATGGGTTCTATCATTGAACCAGTTAGCAACCCATCTAATGCTATAATGGTTGATACCTAGCTGGGTGAGTTTGTCAATGATGCCAGAGTGGGGGATAGTGTCAAACATCTTGACTAAGTCTAGGTAGGCTGTATACATATATTTCCCCTCATCCAGGGCTTTGGTGACTGTCTTGAAGAAGTCTGCAATGTTTCACAACCATTATCTCCCTTCGACAAATCCAAACTGAGTAGGGGCAAGTGTTTGGACCTTATGTATATCTTTGTTGTTAAGGTCCATGATGATTCACTCCATGCCCTTGCAGATAAGGTGAGTCAGGCTAATAGGTCTATAGTTCCCAGGGTCAGTGGAAGCACCACCTTTACGCAGGTGAATAATGGTGGCTGTTTTCCATTCATCTGGTACGAAGCCTGTACTTTGACTATGGTTGAAAGGAGTACTCAATGTTGTTGCTAATTCTTTTTGGAGCCCATGTAGGACACAGCCTGAGATGTTATCAGGTCCCATAGATGCAGTGTTTTTGGCGTTAGAGAGGGCATTTACAACTTGATGTTTACAGATCCAAGGTAGGGGACAGGTGGTAGGGATGTCATGAGGTATGTGTGGCAGGGACAGGGGAGTGAAGTTTTCATAGAACCTGTCAGCTAACAGAGATAACAGGTTAGCTATGTCCATAGGCTCAGTATATGTGATATCATTAACTACCAGTTTGGCACAAATCTGGGCCTGTCCTTTTAGGAAAATGGATGTAACTAGAGAATGCCTTATGGTTGTCCTTAGTTAAAGAAACTAATTTGGATTCATAGTTTGCCGTGTAGGACATCACAATAAATCTTATTGGCATGTTTAAGCTGAGGAGGGATTGTTTCCAGTTTATGGTTCCCTTCCTCTTACTCTTGCACAGAAATTTCTTCCTTTTATTGTAAAGCCTCTTAATGTCAATTGTCCACCAGGCAGGTTTGATCTTCCTTGTGGAGCCTGTTTTGGTCCTATCAGGTATGGCCGAGTCAATACAGTTAAACAAGTGTTTGTATAAAGCATTGGTGTAGAACTTGGCAAAGTTCCCACTTCCATCTGAGGGGTGAGGTGCAGTACAGCTATTTATACCATCCTATAAGAGCTAATAATGTGCTTTGGAGAAGTGTTTTAGTTTGTCTGCTGTTGGGCAGTGGTGTGATAGTTACTTCGAATCAGACTAATTTGTGGTCAGATATCACTAGGGAAGACCTCACAGTGGTGTTTCTGGAGTGCCCCCCCCCATATTGGTAAGCACTAGATCCAGGATGTTGGCACCCTTTGTAAGGGTGTCAACCAGTAGGTCCAGTGCCTTGGAGTTAACAAAGTCGAGGAACCTTTGGGAAAGTGAGTTACAGCACAAGTAATTTACCAAGTCAATGGATGGTTAGTTAATGTCACCCAAAGCCAGGGTGTTTGGATGTATCTTGATGGACTCAAGTAGATCCAAATAGGCAGAGTGGGTGTTCTGATTCACAGATGGGGTCCTGTATCTGGCAATGGCTTGAATAGGTGCCCTACCGACTTTTCAATATGGTGGATTGCCTGTGAGCACTCTCTCTCTACAGCTCTTCACCTCTCTAACTCATATTTCATAATTAGGAAACACTGGTCTGCAATTTCATCTCAGTTGTGGTCCTGCTTAAACCAGCAATTAAACTGCATACATCTAATCTCAACTGATTACGTTTTTCTCTCCAAATACTGCCAATTTTTAACATGGGAACTATTGCAAAACAGGCCCATGGTATTTTGAGGCCTACTTCTACTAGCGCTAAAGGAAGTAAACAAGCTGTATACTTGCAAATATAAGCCATGCCTAATGAACCGGAACAAATGGACTCACAAACAACCAAGACTAAACTTTCAGAAATTGTTTTGCCTGAAAAAGAAACCTTATCGAAAAGGCAACAACATTAAAACAACAATAAATAAATAAGTCTAATTCTAAAGCTAAATCTGAGGGGGCCTATAGTATGGATGATCTGAAGTTAGCACTAATGCCTATACAATCTGCTATTCAAAATTTTTCTGACCAACTATCAAACTTTGGTACTTCTCTGGAGCAAAATATTTCCCATTTGGATCATGCTGAAGCTAAATCAACAGCTAATGAGCTAAAGATTGAGGAAATACAAAAACAATTAAAATCCAAAGAATCAGATTTAGAAGAAATACAACAAAAGCTTTCTGACCTCGAAGCTCGGAGCAGAAGAAATAACATTCTCAGTAGAGGAATCCCCAAAACATATGATCATTCCCAGCTTCAAGATGCCTTAAAGCAGATTTTTAGCTCTCTGCTGAATAACAAACCTCTTGCCAAAGAAATCATAATAGAAAGATCACATAGAGCACTTCAGAAGTCTCAAAACCCTAATAACCTTCATCAGGTGTATGCAAAATTATTAAATTACCAGCACGTCCAAGAAATCCTATTAGCAGCAAAACAGAAAAAATCAATAGTCTGGAACGGATATAAAATCTCTTTTGCACAGGATTTACAATTGCAGATTAAGCAAGCTAGGCAATTGCTTGCACCATACTGTGCTTTCCTTATTACTAAAAGAGTTAAGTTCCAAATGAGATATCCAAGCACCTTATCTTTTACTCAAAACAGCCAAATGTTTTCAGTAAGTACACCTTCTGAAGCTAAAATGTTTTTTAAAAGCTTTTGGTGAACTTCCGAAGCACTGAAAGCAAAAGTTGTATCTCACCTGACCACCGGTTGATTAGAGTCTCCTTTTGAAGTGCAACTCGCAGAATAAGGATATCCAGGCATTAAACTGCTTATGACATTTCTTCTGCTGCAGAGATCCCTTTTTGTTTTTTGTTTTTTTTTTTTGCTCTGGTTTGTTTAGTACAAGCCCACATTAATTGGCTGTGAGCTCCGTTTTAACATTCTATGGCTTCTTGCTGTTGCACTTGATTTGTTAAAGCTAAAAACATGTGGGTGTTTTTTTTTTCCTTTGGTTCTACCTGCACTTGCTGCTAGCAGTTCAAATTATAAAGTTGCAATCTGCATTTAACTACTTCCGCGTTACGTCCTACATGACTTTTGAACCAAGGGAAATAATAAACTTTTACTCAAATTTCTTTAAATGAAGTAATGAAGAATGTTTGGACAGATAATTCAACAATTCCTCTGGGCAAGTACTTTTTAACGACATTTTACATGCAATGATCTTCAGGTGATGTTACCCTATATGACCTGGCTAAGTGTCTTCATATTAATTCTGGTATCTCATATTGGAGGTATAATTTAGCTGGTTGCTCCCAGCAACTAATAACTAAATTAATGATATTGATAATAGGCTTGTATATATGTATTTTTTTTCCTCTTGGAGTAGAGCGGAAGGAGAGAATCAGACACATGTGATTCTTGTATTTGAGAGGTGGTCTGTTCATCTAGGAGGACCTGAATCATGAATGGCTTGCATCTGGTGACCTCACTCAAAGCCATCTCAATTGTACAGATTTTCGAGAGTGTCCAAATTTTTGCTTCACATTCTGGTCTGTTTCTCATGGGTTGTGGTCTACTTGCAAATCCAGGAGGATCGTAGTTGGAGAGCAAAGTCAGGCATGTTGGTTTCGTTCTTCATACCCTCTGGAGGGTTCAAGCTAGTACGGTCCTTGTTGTTTGGTCAACCTTCTCGGTTTAGAAGAGCAATGTTTTAAAAAGGAAAAAAAAAGTGGAAAGGAAAGGAAGAAAAAAAAAGATAAAAGGGAAAGAAACAAAAAATATGCCATTATGTTTTGGTCCTCCCCCCATTATTTACATCTCTGTTTGGATTTTTTAAGAAGTTTAGAGGTTTGTCAGGTTTTAAATTGATACTTAGAAGCCTTGCCTTAGAGGACTATCTGTTACCCCTCTTAAAGAAAACCTTATTGTAGTAATATTTGTGATAAAAGGAAGGTGCAGCCTACAATATAAAGTATTATTAAGGGTTGGAGGGCTCGGGGTTCATAACAGAAGTCCATTATTGTCCGCAGCTTTTGCAAAATATGTTAGCATTTATATTATGTGGTTATCTCCTGTTTTCTGATAATACTGCTTAGATATTCAAAACCAGGTGTTTCACATGACCACATCCCAACCTCATAAAACCTGGTTAAAAACACTCATTTTATAACCCAAAATATAAGCCATTACGTCAAATACGCAAAGGCTTGAATAATATAAAACAGAAGATGCAACTGAAGTAAAATATCAGATGTCCCCCTTTGGTAACATTATTATCTTGTTTTAGGCATATTGAACACAGTCTCTCTTGTCCTTGCAGTTATCATGGTGTCATGCACAGGACTGTGTGGTTTCAATAGGGGGAGGCTATCGTTTTGTGAACTGTCAGCATGTCAGTGAGTTTTTGGTTTCACTTTATATCATTCAATGTGCAGAACTAGCTGCAAGTTGCGTAAAGAGGATATAGTATCATGGAAAGTTATACCATTTCTCCCTTCTCTTAGAAAGGAGTAGAGTACATGTTTGGCTGCAGCTAGACATTGCTTTATTGCTCCTGCCATATGTGGACAGGTTTTTGCAACCATCTTTTAACACCACTGAGACGATTCCTTCCATGTGGCTGAAGAATGATGTGCACAAGGTAATCAACACCAGGCGATTGCCTGCTATTCTTGTCTCCTTCAGGTGCCAGCCCCGCAAACTTTAAACAACCTTGTTTATCCCCCAGTGTCCTTGCGCAGCTGTGTGACAGAAATCCATAGATACATAGAAATGAGCATGGGATGATATCGTAATCATTTACTATAGCTATCCAAGTGCCTGGGCCTTTGTCACTCGTGGCAGCTACTATGTGAATGTTTTATTTTATTATTTTATTTATCTGTCTTATTCAGACCTGGTTTTATCCTTGGCAGATGCTACCAGGACTAGAAGGCTGTTCTGTTTGCTGTAATGACTGGGTTAGAAGCTAAGAATAATTTTGGGGTGCCGTATTGTTTCATTGTTTTATAAGTAAATCACAGTGTATGCAATATAAGTAGACAGTTGAGCTAAATAAGAAGTAAGGGAAGTGGAAAAGAAAGAAAAGAGGAAAGGAAAAAAATACAGGACTGTAGGTATGAAATGGTGAGCATGGTAGCTAAATTTGGTGCAACAGTAAGAGTAATAGTAATACACAGCCCTGAACATTATGAGCTTTAATGCAAATATAATAATGAAAACTACTGATCTATTTGTTTGCAGTAAGTAGGCTGAATATGTGGGAGCAATTTACAGCTGTGTCATTTCTAGGTAACAAGTGAATACATACACACTGTCCATAAAGTTGCTAGTCTCCTATATGTGAAGATTTTATAAAGTAAACATATAAAATAAATGTGTACTTTGTTGTGGCAGAAATTAATTTATCTTCAATGCTTTATCTTTTTATTTTAAGTGCCATCTCTTGGAAATGCAGTGGTTTTAAATGCTGTATGGTTTATGCTTTATTAATGCTAAACGCTTTATGACTGCTGTATACAATAGCTATGGCAAGGTCAGTAGTTGTGTTAATGGGTAGCATCCCAGGCTGACTAGCTATTATATCAATGGTTCAGAATTTTAACTATAATTCTTGGGATTCGCAATGTTTATTAGATTTAGTAGACTAAAGATGTTACTACAATTGACTGACCCTAACCAAATGCTATAAACCATTCTTATTGACTGCACAAGTTACTTTTTATATTGTATGCTCTAATATGCTCACCAGTATAGTATATTATCTAAGGCTTCCTCACACTAAACTAAAAGTATATCTAACATGTTTGGAGTGTAGTGGTAGAGTGTTTTCGATGTTGTGGTATTACCCATCTTGAGATTTGTAGCTTATGTATATAATGTTGCTTTATTCAATTATAAACTCACGGTCTTCTGTGTATTGTCTAAATATTCCCATTTTAAACTTTTGTATGTCAATAAATATGCTACTTATCTTACTTAATCCTCTCTCAGATTTAGTAGTTATGTGGTTAGGCACAGTGGTAGCTCTGAGAGATTTTATTGCTACAGAAAAACTTAAAAATGAGGTTTTATGTTGCTTTATTTCCAACTATTTCAAGAAAAAAAGACTTCCAAGAACCACTATTAAAAATTTATGAACCAAATAAAAAATTAGAAAATATGGGTTATAGATTCATGGGATGTTAAAGGTCTACAGGATAAAAAGAAAAAGAAGCTACTTCTGCATCTACTTTTCCAATCAGAGGCAAATGTTATATTTCTCCAAGAAACTCATTTATTCAGTAATGATTGGAATAAAGATAGAGATTAATGACTGCTGACCTAAATTATTGCCTCGGGTAATAAATCAAACTCAAAATGAGTAGCTATCCTTATCAAAAAGTCATTCACTGAGGATATTATTGACCATGGGTCAGACAATATTGGCAAATGGTGCTATTTTCGGTGTGTATCCTGTAGACCCACCCTCTATCTAAATGTTTATGGTCCTTGTGCAAAACAATACAAGTTCATTATACAAATCTATAACTTATTATGAAGTTTTCACAGTCATGACTTTGTTATAGGTTGGGGACTGGAATACAGTTACTGACCCTTAAAGGCTAGATCTAGTAGACATAATTCATACAACACTCAAGCATCACTGGTTCTAGAAAATTTAATGTCAGATTTCGCCTTAGCTAACCCTTTTTACTCCTAATGGGAAATACACATATTATTCCCCATGCTATATGTCCTGGTCCGGTATTGACTATTTCCTGATCTCAGAAATCCTCTTAAATGAAAAGAGCATGTATTCAGCTAATCCTAGATTCCTTTCTGACCATTCTAAAATAACTCTAAAAATTACTCCTCCTAAAAGTTCTCCAGAAACAAACAATTTCATATCATGGTCCCTAAATCCAAATCTTCTTGATGAAGAAGAAATTGTAAAAAAAATGAACAGTGCTTTGGACAATCTGGAAACCAGTCTTCTAAACTCTGATATTCCACTAGATCTTCTTTGGGTGGCTAATAAGGCCAAAAGAAGAGGGCTGTTGATCCAGAAAGGCTCTTACTACAAAAAAAAAAAACTGTCTAAAGAAAAAGAAGCTAAGTACAATACAAAATCCAGGAAGTTGAAAAATCACTCCAAAAAAAGTCACTTTAGATCTAAAAAAAACAGCTCCTCAGCCTACAAAAAGAGTTATACTTATTGCAGTGGCAAAATCTTTCTTTCCTGGAGATGAAATTCCTTGCTAATTACTCAGAGTGGGCTCAGCAGCCCTAGAAGTTACTTGCTAGACTCATAAACATCTATCAAAACCCCCATGATCTCGCAAATAACTTACAACAATAAACTTTCCAGTACGGATCACAAAATTATTCATATATTTGAAACAATATTCAGGAAATTGTATGGACCTTAAAATATATATTTTCTAGAGACCTACAACTTTTTCTTTAACAATCTTAAATTTCCAAGTATTGATAAACACCAAGCTGACTCTCTGGAGGCCCCTTTCTTGTTAGAGGAAGTTGCAGATGCAATTGGGAACTTAAAAAAAAAAACAAAGCCCCTGGTCCGGATGGTTTTACTTCAAATTTCTATAAAACTTTCTCTCTCAAATTGACTCCTATCCTTCTTAAGGTCTTTAATCATATTAGGAAATTTGGCTATAAAGACTTGTATTTAAATAAATCCAAAATCATTTTCATTCACAAACCCAACACTGACAAAACTAACCCAGCAAATTATAGGCCAATATCATTCATTAATGTAGATATTAATTTTTTTTCAGCAATACTAGCTAACAAATGTAGAAGAATTCTAACCACAATTATATTCCCAGAGCAATTGGGCTTCATGCAGGGAAGACAAACATGGGATAATACTCTTACACTAGATGCAGCTATACAGTTACTGAGGAAGGCTAGATTTCCCAGATATATTCTGACACTTGATGCCACTAAAGCATTTGATAGAGTTAATTTAGAGTTTTTGTTTTAACATTACAATATTTTGAAATCCCAAATGAGTTCATAAACACAATTAAAATGCTGTACAATTCTTCATATACCACACTGGTCATTAATAAAGCCTACTCTAACCAGATAAAGCTAATAAATGGTACAAGGCAAGGATGTCCCCTTTCACCCTATCTTTTTAACATATACATTGAACCTCTATTCATATATTTATCACATAGAACCTTCCACCACATACCCAAAATATTGAACAACAACCTTCTACTTTCAGCCTATGCAGCTGACATTAGCCTGCATTTTTATTTACCTAACATTTATTTAAACAAAATTTTAAAATATATTGACATTTTCTCGAAAACATCCAGTTATGAAATCAGTCCTTCCAAGTCTCATATATTTCCAATTAACCCACTAGGACACAGCTCACCCCTTTTTCCAGAAACCAAAATTAAACTAACCTATACATTCAAATATCTGCAAATAAAGTTTGAACACAATCAAAAAAATTATTTTCAAAATAACCTTCTTATATCTTGGACTAATATCGAACATGATAGAGGGAAAAACATTAAACTTCCCATCTTATCCAAAGTAGCAGTTATAAAAATGAACCTTCTTCCCAAAATACTATATTAACTCAATGCAACTAATGCTATCATTCCTATGAAGTTATTTAGAAGAATCAACAGAACTTTAACAAAATTCATCTGGTTTCCAAAAACTCCTAGAATTGCTTTCTTAAAGCTAATGCTTCCAAAAAACAAAGGAGGGTTAGGACTGTTAGATTTTAAATTATACTGCAACATCATTTGCTCCAGTTGAATCACTCAAATAGCAGAGCATAACCCCCAAAATAATACTTGGTCCCAACTATGGATTAAATTACGGTATGCTTACATCAGAACAGAAAACACTAACCCCAAATTTTTACATTTCATGGACAAATCCACTATAAAAGGTCTTAATTTATATAGTCTAATCGAACATAAGATCAACACATTCCAAAACCTTCTTTCTTCCCTACAGTTAGCACACACACTTGTTCTTTTGAAGCAATTCATTTAAATCCAAACCTTAAATTAGGTAACAAAATGATAAACTTAAACCAATACCCCCAAATTAAAGATTATAAGATCTGGGACTTCTGCAAACTAAAAGATAGTTCCTTAAATGATATTTAAAAAAGTCTCAATTTAAACAAGAAATATACTACAATGCTGAGACAAATTAAAGAGCTCATGCTTGCAATGAAAGGTATCCCTGGTAATGTACTTGAAAATGTAAATCTTGAACAAACCCTACTGAAACTCTTAAAGTTTAAAAAGAAAATGCTCTTGGTTGCATATAAGTCGATCCAATCCTCTCTTATATACGCACAATATTGGGAGGACAAAAATGTCAGATTAACTGAATTCCAACTCTCTCATGCTATTAAAAAGATGATAAAATTCTCTCCTTTTAAAAAACTCGTATATACCCAGTTAATGATAAATAATAATGCCTACTACATCCCAGAATGACTAAACAAATTTAACCCAAACATGTCTCCTCTTTGCCCATTCTGTCCATTAAAGACTGCTGACCTCTTACATATTCTCTGGTATTGTAAATATGCACAAAACCTCTGGAATTCATTAAGGATCAAACTTGAGAAAATGCGTTATTGGAAATCTACTCTGTCATGGGAATTTGCTATATTACATGTACGTTCACTCACTATGCCCAAATCTGACCTTTACATCCAACTTGCTCTTTTTGTAATAGCCTAACTTTACATTACCCAGAATTGGCTGGATAGGGCAAAAAATAACGTGGAAAGGATTTACAGTCATGGCCTCTAAATACATTACATCTCATAAGTTTTTTGGAAACTTATCCTTGAATACATATTGAAATAAGTTATAGTATGAACACATACATCAAGTTAACCCTACTTAACTTAATCTTGTACCATTTGTAATTGTACTTGTTTAATTGAATCTATCTGTGACCTCCTTTCTTCTTTTCTCTTCCTTTGCTCCCTTAAAAATATAATCTGTAATCTTAAGAAAGGATGTAAAAGTGTACACATCTGTTTTGGATTTGTCTAGGTGCTTTAGTTTATATGGTAATGTCAACTTGTTGTTCTTTTATGGTTTGTTCAATAAGTACTTGAAAATACAATAAAATAAATGTTGGGAAAAAAAAGAATAGGTGTCCTACCAACAGTTAATTGCACCTGAAGTACCTCCAGGGAATCCTACTGTTTAACCAATCTGGAGGTATATTTATCTGTAATGAATATTGGTACACTGCCTCTTTTAGTTTTCATGCCTTCAGTTTGTGGTCTGAACATGTGGAAGGAGGTGTAGCCCAATATGTTTGGGGTGCTCTCTACAGCAGTGAACCAGGTCTCTGTGACTGCATAAGTGTGTAACTCTTCCATGGTGAGAACTGCTTCCAGTGAGTGCAGTTTCATGTTAAGACATCTAGCGTTTAGCAGCATAACCTTGAGTTTATTTTTTTATTTGGGGTTTTCACATCTGGATATTCATCCTTGAGACGCCACCTAAAAAAAGATCACTATGGGGGTGGCAAGAGCCTTGGCTGGTAGCCAAAATCTAAAGGGTGACAGATGAAGACCATCTCTGACAAAACATCGAGGTCTGTCTATCATGTCATCCCAGGCTGACAGATGCTGCATCCCCTTAGAACGACACCATAAACTAAGGTAATTATTGAGGTCAATAATTTTCTGTTTGTATTGGGTATCATCCTAGGTGAAGGTAAAATGCATCGTGAGGCTAGGGGCATACCTGCCCGAGACCCATAGTCTAAGAGTTCAGTTATGTCTCTCTTCATATAGTCCAGAGAGGTATGTCTCAAGTTAATCACACCAACATGAATATGGCAGAGTCATAGCAGTACCTATTTTTGGGATAAGTGAGTGCATGTGTGATATGGTGGATCCTGGCATCTGAAAGACAGCAGAGTGTGACCTTCTCCTCATCCAGCCTAGTGAGAGGGACATCTGTGTGTGTGTCTCACAATGGAATCGCCTATGACTAATATGTTTCTTTTAGTGTTTTGCCTCAAGGGCTTGACATACATACATACATACATGCAAATGTTTCAAGCATGGGCATTAAAGCCCTTCTAGCTTGCCAATATGCCAAAATACTTGTTCCCATAATAAATGTCCAGGCTGTTCTTAAAAATATTTAAACTAGTATGTAATTTGGCAGTCTGTTCCAAGCATCAGCTACTCTGTCAGAGAACCAATTAGTGCACTTCTCATTCCTATAGAATATCCTACATAGATTATCTGATGATTCTCTAGCACTTTCTGATAACCCCAAACATTCCCAGAGGTAGTTGTCCCTAAATGCCTTATATACCTGAATAAGATCTCCTCTTAAATATCTGTAAGAGACACTGTACAAGTTCAGATATTTTAGTCTTTCATAATAACTTAGATTTTCACAATCATGGATGCCCTTAGTATATTTCTGCTGTACTCTTTCCAGTTTATTCATGCTTGTTTTCCTATAAGGTTTCCATATTGTTATTCTATACTCAAGTTTGGTTCTAATGTAACTAACAAGCAATGACTTCATTATGTTTGATTTCCTAGACATTGTAAATCTTTTTATACAACCTATAGTTCTATAACTATCATTAGCCAATTGGTTGATATGATTAGAAAAACTCATAGCTGAATCTACCCATATACCCAGGTCCTTAAATGAGTCTACAGTTTCGGTCACTGTGTGCTGTATTAAATATTCACCTTTCAGTTTATGTCTCCCAAATCTCATATGCTTAGTTTTGATGTATTTTATCAGCATATTATTCTCCTGTGCCCAGATGGTCAATTTAGTCAAATAATTTTGCAGACATGCCTTATCTGTAACACTTGTAATCAGTTTATCCAATTTCAGGTCGTCAGCATATAGACTGTAGAACACCTCAGATGAAAAAGTAAGATGTGAAAGACACAATCTAAACAAGTAAGGGCCTAGTACAGAGCCCTGTGAGACACCTTGACTGTAACCAAGGATTTCACCTGTCCAATTGGTGTGTGATACTTGCCATGTCCTATTTGTAAGCCATGCAGCTATCCATCTTATCAACAGTACATCAATACCTAGTTGTACTAATCTATTGATCAGTGTTTTGTGCATGACCCTATCAAATGCTGAAGTTAATTCTATATAAATTACATCACAGCACAATTTTTCATTCATAGCTGTTATTATATTGTTATAGAACATCATGTTACAGGTGGTAATGGATCTATTTTCAACATATGCATACTGATATATGGTTTCAAATCCCAACCTATCCAGTTCTGGCAATAACTTATCCAGTATAACCTTCTCCATTATTTTTCCACAACATGAAAGAAGACTTAAGGGTCTGTATGATTCTGGGTTTGTCCTACTCCCCTTTCCCTAAAAGACAGGTTTAATAAGTGCATGTCTCCAGTCTTGAGGAATATCCCCATATTTATATGACCTAGTGAATAATAGATGTAATGGCAGTGTAAGTTCTTGCTTAAGTGTTCTGAAATCATTACTTATTCTGTCTCCTCCCTGCACTTTGTTTGGATCCAGTTTGCACAGTTTTTTCCCAATATAATCTAATTTGATTCCAGTATCTGAGGTTACCTGGATGTCACTAGGACAACTTACCACCCCTTTTGTGGAGCCAAACTGTTTTGCATAAGATTTTGTAAATATATCTATAATCTGTTGTGTCTGAGAATAAATTTTAGAATCTGCACAGTTTATTAATTTGTGTATCTTTACTCCTTCCACATCTTATGTATCTATAAAAAGGTTTCCTATTACGCTCAATATCTTTATATAAATTGTCTTCAAATATTTCTTGATCTTGTCTAACACTATGCTTAATCTGTTTGTCCAGCTCGTTTATTTCAGTTTTCAAAGTTGTAGTTCGACCTCTCTTCCATTTCTTATATATTTTGTCTCTCACCTTAATCAGGTATCTTGTTCTTAGGGAAATATGCCCCCCTGATGTTACGTGCCTAGATCTTATGTTAAACATTTTTTTTTTACTTTTTGCACTCAAACAATTTCTCTTTCAAAACTTTCCACATTCCATCTGCAGTTTTTCCACTGAACACCTCACTCCAGTTAGTTTTATATAGCAACTTTTTTGCTTCCCTATAATCTGTAGTTAACCTTCTGTGCATTGGCTTAGATTTCAGTTTGGCAGAATTATCTAGCAACAAATTAACCTTTATGACCCCATGATCACTGCACATCAATGGTGGTAAAACTTGACTTGAAGTTACAGTAATTTCTTTAGGAACACAAACGATATCTAGTATATTCTGTCCCCTGGTAGATATTTTTTACAGTCTGAAACATTTGTTGTTCCTGAATATACTCTGTGAATAATTTCTTTACTAACGTTGTTGAATCAATATTATTCCAGTCTGTTTCTGGTAAATTTAAGTCCCCAGCTAATATTATTATTTCCTCCTGTGTTTCATGTAAGAAATGTATGAATTCCTCTAGGTCATCTGCACTTGACTTTGGTGGTCTGTACACTCCAACAATTGTTATATGTTCCAGGGTTGTCTTTATTGTCACTGTTACACAGTCTATAGTATTGGTATTATCACTGAACATGTAATAATCACAAGTCTCATAGCTATCTTTAATGCCTATCATAACACCTCCACCTGATTTTTTGTTAGAATGTCTGTTACAGTAAAAACATTTATACCCTGACAGAACTGGTTTCCGGTCATTGTTCTTTAACCATGGTTCACAAACTATAACAGCATCAATCTTGTGGGAATGTAGCAAATTTTCTAATAAAAACACTTTATTTTTAATGCTCCTAGGATTAACAACCATCAGAGATGCATCAAATGTTGCTATCTGTGAACTGTTAAATTTCTGACCTGGCAAAAATCCTGGTTAGTGTTTGGCAAATATTGCAAAATATCTGCTGCAAAAATTCTCTTCCCTGATCTAGACAAATGCACACCATCCTGTATGAAACACATGTGTACCCAAAAGAAGGCTCGGATGCTCTATACATTTCCATTTTTTTAAAACAGGACATTTTTTCCATGTAGGTGTTTATCCAAAAAAATCTTTTCATTCACAGTGACCTGACTATCCTTTCTATAGGTGACTTGTGAAAAATATGTCCTAACACCAGTACAAGCTATACTATCTAGGAGGGCTGTCAGTTCCCGACTAACAGTCAGAGAATCTTTGTTGGTGACATCATCTGTACCAACATGAATAAAATCCGATCCATACTTCCTTACATTAAGGCGTTCCAAGACATGTTTCACATCTTCTGTTTTTGCTCCTGGCAAGCATAACACTACTCGATGTTCATTATCATCTCTGCAAATATAAGTATCAGTTCCTCTAATAACTGAATCTCCAATTACAAGAATATCTTTGCTGACCATCTCTGAAGAATCTTCAGCTTCTAATACAATCATTTCAGCTCTATCAATTGTTACGAAGGATAGATCGTCATCACTATTAGTCTTATTAATCCTACTGTTTTCATTGCATATTAAATTCTTATCCAGCTGGTATTGTAAATCCACAGTTTGAGCCACGTAGTCAACATCTGTCTTTCTCTTCTTTTTTCTTACAGTAATGTTCTTCAATCCTTCCACGTTCAGTTTTGATTTCTTCCTTTTCACCTGCCTCTTGCCTCTTTTTTTTACCTTTTCCATTGGAAAGGTGATGCCTTTTTCTGTAGACTGAGGGTTTTCTGATAGACAGATATCTTCATTCCCTGTCACCAGTGTGCTACATAACAAAGCAGAATCCTTTTTACTATGTATTCTCTTTCCTTTACAGTCATTAGTCAGTTTCTTTTTCTTCCTTGTTATTTGTTGAGAACTTCTTCCCTTCTATCTTTTTTTGTTTCCTTCTAAACAAACCAGATCCTCAGATTGCTGAGTACTTGCATCCACAATTCCATAGTTCTCAGGGGCCTCATCATCTTTCATAGGAGTTGAATGTTCTTTGCAGAAACTAGATGCATCATTTCCTAAATCTGTTCTATTTGTTCTATGCCTAACATTATTTAGTTCATCAGTCCAGTCATTAATATATGATACAACAGTTCTCCAAGCCATGCCAACTGCACATGTGCAATCATCATCATTAAGTCGAGATTTGCTTCTAACAATGGTAAGCAAATCATCCAACTTTTGACATGAGGACCAGAGATCACCAGTGTTATCAGCTGTTACCTTTAAATATGCATAGCATTTATTACACTGTACAAGATACTTGTGCATTAGCAAATCGTTAATTGCATACTCATTTAAGGAATCCATATTCAGCTTTAATTGAATAAAATATTGACAGTTGAGACACTGGTGCAAGAACTATTATGTGTGTTGTGTTCTGCAGTGAACATATTATGTGTAGCATGCTTATGTTTGTGTTTGGGAGGTCTCTGGTGTTTATGTATGCTTCTGGTGAGGACCTCTGTGCATGTAGGTATGTGTGATGTGAGTTTGGGTGAAGTGGGAGCTGAGATGTGCAAGATGACAACCTGTTCATTGTCATATATACTGACTAGTTTGCAAGAGAGCATGTATTTCAGGCTGCTAATATAGTTGCTTCTCTGACATGTTGAGTTTGTGTTACTTGTGGTCCAATCACATGAGTGCGTGCATCATGTGTTAGATCCTAGCCCCTGATAAGCAACTGACCGTGCCTTTCTCCTTACTCAGCTTGGTGAGAGGGACATCAGTGTGTCTCACAATGGAGTCTGCAATGACTAAATTGTTGGATTGTGTGTTGGCTTGCCTTATGGGCTTATAGGTTGCATATCCATGAGATGTAGCTCTATGTGTTGATATGTGTGTTGTTTTTACAGAGTGCATTTGGGGCTACTGAGGGTATTTGTTATCTGCACTTTATCTATGAGGTCATTGTGATTTATGAAGGTTACATTTCAGTGCCTAAGGATATGTCTGCTTTGAATTGTGTGTAATGGGTGTGGCGTGTGTACTACTGACTACCTTATTGACATTAGGATTACTGTCATGTGAGAGCTTTGCCGCCAATGACGTTGTATAAATACATCTCTCACATACCATATCAGTTTGTTTGAGAATGAGCTTACTGTCAGTAAACATGAGGCAATTTCTACATTGCCTGAGGATGCCCATATCCACCAAGGTGGTAACAGTCACAGTGAGAAAGGTCATATCTATGATAACAGACCCTTTTTTATTGATTAAACAGTTGTATTGAGAATATCAATCAATGTGAGAAGTATCTGTTTTGCAACTATGGGGACAGTGCTTGTCACTGCAGGCTAGTTGTCTTGTGTGCAACTCGGTACTGTAGTAAGCTCGATCATGCTTTCCCAGGAAAAATATCATTGAAGTTGCCTGAGTTTGTACAGAGCATTGCCAAACACTGGAGGGTAAACTGATACATACACCCTGAAAAGTTATGTATGGAGTAGATAGGCAGTTATTCTGAAGTTAGACACAAATCAAGCAGTGCTTACTGAAAACAAAAAAATTGCCTTGTGAAGAATGCTGAAAAGAGGGGAGCCACATGAATGTCTACTGCCTGGCTATTACTACTGCCGGTCTCATCAACACCGCACTCTGCTGGGATACAATGCTTCTTTTCTTTTCCTCTCACCAGAAGCAAAACATTAGCACTACTCCCAAGATAAGAAGCAGGCCACAGCCTGTTCATTGACCCACACACTTGTCCCAGATGATGCAAGGGCTTGTAAGCTTGTTGTAACCTTTTCCAGGTAGATGCCTTAAATAGCAAACAGACCAATCAGTTCAGTTTTGCATGTATTATGCCTTGGGTTCTGGGGCTTCTAAGATTTGACTAGGGTACTGACCTGATGGTAATTAGGAGCACAGCTGCTGCATCAAAATATAATGCTAAATGTCAGGTGACATAGATGTCCAAGGTTGCTCTAGCAAGATCCATAGTGCCAGTGATCCATATTAAGTAACAGTTTAACAGCAAGTCATACATACTGCCCTTCAACAGTGTAATGGAGGTGATCTGCGTGACATGGATGTGAAGCCTACTACAGAGGAGTAGCCACCTTTGGGAAATGTTCCTGTTCCTTCAGCATGTCCTAGATATGTCATACTGTATATTTAGGTTGCCAGAACACCAAACTTTTGTCGCACATTATTTCATACAACATCCACTTACTGTCTGGTTGTTTGACAGGCATTGTAGCCTTGCAAAGCCAAAGTACTTATTGAAAAGTTGAACAGGTTTTCTGTGCAGGCACAAACATCCACATCTTCATTGCAAATAGCACCTACAGAGAATGTGTTAGAGTCTGTAAACCCGAAGGGTGTAGCAGCATGACCCTTACTTTGCTGTAGTTGTACATTGTCACATTTTTAAGTCTGCTATTGCAACCCTGCCTAATAATGGGATTATGGCTCAGGAAAGTGCCATATGCCTGGCAAAGCAGCGTACTCAATATTCCATGTAATCCCACTCTGTCAAGTACTGTTGTACCTTAGAATGACACCATAAAGGTAATAACATCTGAAATTTAACATCTGTCAAACCATTTCCTAACCATGGCCTGTCGTGACGTATACAAATGCAATAATCTATTGCTAATGGCATTAGCAGATGGCTGTTAAAGGTATGTGGACAACGTCCCAAACCCTCTACTCCTAGTCCACATGAACACAATGTGTGAGAGATGCAACTCTATTAAGAACCTTGAATCCATGCTCTCTCACATATCAGTCAATGCATATGACAGTGAGCGGGTTACCAGCATGCGCACTTCACCTCCTACTCCTCCCAAACCCACATCACACATATCTACATATGTGGAGGTCATTACCAGAAACATACCAAAATAACCAGAGACCTCCAAAACACAAACACAGGCATGCTATACATAATACTTCTTCTGCAAAACACATTACACATAATAGCTCATGCACCACTGTCTCCCTGGTTAAACATGTAAGGCAAAACACAGAATCAAAGTCATAGGTGATTCCATCATGAGACACACTGATGTCCATGCCACCAGACTGGATAAGGAAAAGGCCACAGTCAGCTCTCTGTCAGGTACCAGGATATGCCATATCACACATGCACTCAAGCCTCTCAACAACAGGTACTGTTATGACTCCATTATAGTCCATGTTGGTGTGAATGACTTGAGATGTACCTCTCTGGACTATATGGATAGAGATATGACTGAACTCTTGGACTATGTGTCTCCAGCAGATATGTCCTTAGCCTTAAGCAGCATTTTACCTTCTCCTAGGATGATGCCTCAATACAAACAGAAAATGACTGACCTCCATAATTAGCTTAGTGTCTGGTGTCATTCTAAGGGGATACACTATATGTCAGCCTGGGATGATATGATCAACAGACCTTGATGCTTTGCCAGAGATGGTCTTCATCTGTCACACCTGGGATTTCGACTACTGGCCAAGGCTCTTGCCACCCCCATAGGTCCCTTTTTAGGTGGTGTTTCAAGGACAAAATTTCCAATGTAAAAACCCCATCTAAAAACAAACTCAGGGTTATGCAGCTAAACACTAAGATTCTCAACACAAAACTGCACTCTCTGGAAGCTGTTCTCACCTTGGAAGACACACACATTTGTGCAGTCACAGAGACCTGGTTCAAGGCTGTAGAGAGCACCCCAGCCATACTTGGTTATACCTCCTTCCACATGTTCAGACCTCAAACTGAGGGCATAAAGAATAAAGGAGGCGGTGCATCGCTATTCATTAAAGATAAATACACATCTAGATTGGTTAAGCAGTACGACTCCCTGTGGACACTTTACGTGTAATTAACTGTTTGTAGGGAATCTATTCAAGTCATTTTCTAGCTACACGACCCCTTTCATGAATCAAGATACCCACTTATTTGTATATACTTAATGCTATCAAGATATATCCAAAACCATGGATATGGACAACCTTAACTACGCATCCATTGACTGGGTAGATTACTCATGCTCAAACTCACTTTCCCAAAGGCTCCTCGACTTCATTAACTGCAAAGCCCTGGACCAGCTGGTTGACACCCCCAAAAGAGGAGCCAATATTCTGAATCTGGTGCTTACTAATATGGGGGACCACTGTAACAACCCCACTGTGAGGTTCTCCCTAGTGCGATCTGACCACAAATTGGTCTCATTCGAAGTAAATGTCACACCTGCCCCCCCCAGCAGCAACAAAACTAAAAAAAGTCTCCAAAGTTGAGTATAACCTCTTATGGGATGATATAAATAGCTTCACTGCACCTCCTCCCTCAGATGGAACTAGCAATTATGCAAATCTTTACACCAATGCTTTATACAAACATCTGTTTAACTGCATTGACTCTGCTGTACCTGATAGGACCAAAACAAGCTCCTCATGGAAGGGCAAACCTGCCTGGTGTACAACTGCCATTAACAGTCTTTACAATAAGAGGATGAAATCGCTGTCTAAGACTAAGAGGGAGGGAGCCCTCATAACATGGAAACATTTCCTCCTCAGCTTAAACAAGCCAATAAGAAGTTTTCTGAACTCATTCAAAGCAAACTATAAGTCCAAATTAGCTTCCTCAATGAAGGACATCCGTAAGGCAATCTATAGTTACATCTGTAACCTAAAAGGAAAGGCCCAGATTTGTGTCAAACTGGTAGTTAATGATAAGCACATATACTGAGCCTGTGGACATAGCTAATCTGTTTGCCAACAGGTTCTTTGAAAACTTCACTCCCCTGTCCCTGCCACACATAGCCCATGACTTTCCTACCACCTGTCTGCTACCTTGTATCTCTAAAGAGCAAGCTGTAAATGCCCTCTATAAGGCCAAAAACACAGCATCTTTGGGACATGATAACATCTCACATGGGTCCTACATGGGCATCAACATGAATTAGCCACAACATTGGGTACTCTTTTCATAGTCTAAGCACCGGCTTCATACCAGCTGAATGGAAAACAGACACTGTTATTCCCTTGCACAAACGTGGTACGTCCAGTGACCCCTGGAACTATAGACCTATTAGCATTACTAATCTTATCTGCAAGGCCATGGAGCAAATCATCATGGACCTTATCAACAAAGATATAGGTAATATCCAAACACTTGAATCTACTCAGCTTGGATTTGTCAAAGGAAGATCATGCTTGTTAATCCTGGTGGACTTCTTTGAGACAGTCACAAAGGCCCTGGATGAGGGGAAATCTGTGCATACAGCCTACCTGGACTTAGCCAAAGGGTTTGACACTATTGCCCACTCAGGCATCATAGACAAAATCTCCAAAGTAGGCATCAACCCTTAAATTGTTAGATGGGTCACTAACTATCCCACTGATTGTACTCATATAGTGAAAATAAGGGAATCCACCTCCAACAGCAGACCTGTAGCCAGTAGTGTTCCACAGAGCTCAGTCCTGGGCCATGTACAGTTTGGAATCTATTTCTCTGAAGTACAAGTAAAAACTAAAGGTGTGTGACTGACACAGATTGCTAATGACTGCATACTGGGAGTGGTCATAGAATCTTCAAATGATGTCAACATTCTACAAGAGGGTCTTACACACACAAATGGTTGATGCAAAAGTTACAGCCTTAAACTCAATGCAAAAAAATCTATTATCATTCCTTTGGTGAAAACAATGTCCCTGCTAACTACCACATCAATAGCAACACCTTACGTACACACTCAATGGCGAGAGGGTCTATATTAAATCAGTGAATGCTTAAAATAGTGAATGCTGATTTATTGACCCTTTAAAAGTGAAAGCTTAAAATCCCAAAGACACGGAACAGAGATTTTTTTCCCAGGGAAAAAAAATCGCTGGGCAGTTTTCGGAACTTTTCTATTTCCTCCACTGTGGTGTGATCTCGAAGTTGGCATATTTAAGTAGGGGAGTGTAGGGGTCGAAGCCCCCCACTTTATTTAGTGTTTTGAAGATTTGTTTTTTTTTTTTTTTTTTTTTTTTTGTGGAGCAGCAATGTTTTTTACCTGGGAAAAAAATTGCTGTTCCATGTCTTCAGGATTTCAAGCTTTCATTTTTAAAGGGTCAATAAATCAGCGTTCACCATTTTAAGCATTTGCTGATTTAATATAGACCATGGTGAGAGACCTGGACACACTGGATGACAACTACTTTACCTTTGATCATCATGTTTTCACACTGGTAGAAAGGGCATTATATCTTGCTCATGTCATGGGTAAGGGCGTTGTTTCCAGAAAAAAAGAAGTTATAATCTCCCTGTTCTCTTCCCTAATCAAGCCAATAATTGAATTCAACACCCCTTTTGGTATGTACATTTCCAAGTACCTGTAGCAACTGGAGATAACACAAAAGTTCTTCCCAAGTAAAATTCAAGTTCTTCAGCATCTATTGTATGTGGATCATCTGAAATATCTGTCATTTTATTTTGTTTCATACAGACTACTCAGCAGTGATGTCTGCCTTGCATATGAGGCAATCCCTGACCCTGCTTTATTGGAAATACTACATATCCTTAAATCAAATGATACAGAGGTTACTCACTCTAAGGACCCTAACCTGGTATGTGACATTAATAAAACCTGCTGGAGGGACAGGTTTGCCTCCCAGAGGTTAACACACCTTTGGAACAGACTGTCACTTCATGTCAAACAGAGCACTTCAATGGCCCTCTTCAATGGCAATCTGGACGATTGGCTGGGTGACTGTAAATTCACACCAGAGATTCCACCTTTTTACCAAGTTGACAGGGGCAATAGGTGTTGATCACGGAAATAAAGGTAAGAATTTGGCTAGGATTGTAAGGGCCCTATGAGAATTAGCCTAGTAACTTCCTATGATCCTGTGATCTCCTAGATTGATGTAAAATGCTCTGACTAACATCCATACACACCAAGTTGGCTGCAGTTTCAATAGTATCCCTACCTACCTACATTTAAAGAACACTGCACAGCACAATAACACACACAACAAGGTGGCTGCAGTTAGAATACAACCCCTACCTATATAAGTTTAGAGACTACAGAACACACAATGTATCACATGAGCCACTGCTCAAGTCTGACATTTTAATGCCTTTAGGTAGTCTTATGGTAGATGATGTCAGTAGGCCTTGTGGAGGACAAGAGTTTAGAGACCTGCATCAACTGCAAGGACACACACACACACACACACACACACACACACACACACACACACACACACACACACACACATACACACACTGGAGTAGGATCTAGAGCCCACACCAAGTGGGTGGGAGTGAGATTAGAGCCCCTACCTATCTAGTCTTACACAAAACATATCACTAGACTTAACACATGAGCCATGGCTCAATTCTGACATTTATATGGAATTATGTAATCTTATGGTAGATAATGGAATGTCCACAGCGATTCCTCACTAAGAGAATACAGGGAGTAAGTAAAATGTCCTATGCAGTCTGCCTCAAGGCCCTATCCCTGTAATGTGTCTCCTACAGACTTTTGAGGGAAGATCTATGCCTGGCATACAGAGCATTGTCAAACCCAATCTGATGGACCTCCTGCATATCCACAAAACAAACAGCACAAAAGTTACCCATTCTAAAGACTTAAACCTTGCCTGTGATATAAATAGGACCTGCTTGAGAGATAGGTATGTATCCCATGGACTATCCTGTCTACGGAATAGGCTCCTCATCCATGTGAAGTAGAGTTCCTCCCTAACCCAATTCAAATACAACTTGTACAATTGAATGGGAAACTAGAAATTCATCTCTGGTTTGGCACCTATGTCTCTAATGAACAAAGATAACCTGTAAATGGTTTATTTCCCAGGCCCATGCTTACAAGTATCAAGGGTATCAGAACTTGTTAGAGATTTGGGATGGCTAGGCTTAAAAAGGCCATTGTGGTCATCAGCCTAGTAAACACCTATGAAGCTATAAACCTATCAGCAGGCCTTGTGGAGGACAAGAGTTTGGAGACTTGCATTAACTGCAAGGGCCAAAAGGTGCAGACCAATGTCAGTTCAGGATTCACACTTGCTCTTTGGTGAGATACACAAACACACGCACACACGCACATACCAAGTGGTTAGGAGTGTGATTAGAACCCCTACATATCTAGTCTTAAACACTACTGATCACAGTAGTTAATACACGTGCCACAGCTCAAGTCAGTTTTGTAAATGACTGTGGGTAAACTAATCCTATAGATCACAAACAAGCCCTGTGTTGAATAGCTTGGGAGGTCTGCAGAGTCATATTGCTTCTTAGTGTCATCTGCAGCTAGCACTCTTACAGTCAGAAAACTGTTTTATAGCCTACCTATTTGACAACAGTACACGGCTTGAGCAAATGATTCTGTTTGCATTTGGATGGACAAGACTGTGGCAAAACTAAATTAGCCCTATCAATAAGTGTGCACACAACATAATACACTACATAACTTGTTCAGTTGTTGATGTATGTGTGGTGAAATCCAGCAGACACAGGGGGCTGTAGTGAATGTGGGAGTTGTTGCTGCCATAGATACAAACATATGGCTTCAATATATGTACATAGTCATATACTGTACCATACACTTTCAAGGTTTCCACATGTTGTCGTACGGAGCTGTGGTATGGCTCACCATTGTCCAGATGTTTGCAGCAAGTACACATGTTTGACTCATATTTATGTGTGTTTCACACTAAATTGTTGTTTGCTGTCAAATGTGGCATCACTTACACATGACATAAGAGAAGAATGACAGAACTCTGAACTTCAGATGTCCCAACAGTCCTCCAATAGCAACACATCTTATTCTACGCACTTACACATTTTTGCAAGAGCATCATCTAATGTTGAGCCCTTCCTTTTGGTCATTTGTCCAACATTATATGTGTTGTAGTGCAGCTATACTCACCATGATCTGGGTATGTAAGGCAATACAAACACACACACACACACACACACATGCATATATATATATATATATATATATATATATATATATATATATATATATGTGTGTGTGTGTGTGTGTGTGTGTGTGTGTATACAAATATTTATATATATATATATATATATATATATATATATATATATATATATATATATATATGGATTCACTTTAGAAGCTCGAAATACTGAAATATCGAAATTCAGTATTTCGAGCCCATAAAGTGGAATCCTAAAAAGAATGAAACATCAGAAGCACGAAATTCAAAACCTTGAATACTGGAGGTTTTGAATTAGTGCTTCTGGTGTTTCACTGTGGTTATGGATTCAGGTAAGTGTGTATGTGTTAAGGGTTTTGGGTAGGGGCTGTTGTGTATGTTAGTGTGTTTTGTTGCTGTGATGTGTGTGTGCGAGGAGAATGTAGCTTGTGTGGTGGTGTTTTGTGTGTGTTTGTATGTAGTGCAACCTCGGAGTTAAAATATTTAAGTAGGGGGGTGTGGGGTTTGCAGCCCCTTCACATGGGGTGCAGGGGTTCTTGCCCCCCTGCTTTTATGTAGTAGAAAGCTTGTGTTTGCATGTGTGGAGAAAGGTGTGTGTGTCTGTGTGGAGCAGACGCGCTAATTCAAAATCTCCAATGTGTGAGATTTTGAATTTCACACTTCTGAGTTTTCGTTGTTTTTAGGTTTCGACTTTATAGCCTCAAAATATTGAATTTTGACATTTCAGTATTCCTAGGATATAAAGTGAATATATATATATATATATATATATATATATATATATATATATATATATATATATATATATATATATATATATATATATATATATATATATATATATATATATATATATATATGCTATATACATTTTGAAAATAAATTGCATGAGGAGCAACGGATTTGCACTTTGCTCAACTAAGTGTACGGACATGCACAGTGGCATTGTTGGTTTGTTTGCACATTGCTAAGTAGTGCACAAATGGGAAGCCCATTGCTTACATCACAGACTTACTGTTACACATACTAACTCTAGCCCACACCTAGCTGTACTGCAGAATGGGATTATGTGTGTTACATGGTGTGACCTGTTTCTGAACTGCTGCGCTTCTTGTAAATTGGCTAAGACTTTTTAAATAGGTCTTAGATATGCAGCACAGCATGCAAATGTGTAATTAATATGTGAAAGAGGTTAATACTAGTGTAGCACACACTGAGACACATTGTGTAAAACACTACTTATTACTACGTCACATGCAAAATATCTGGAAATCTTGGGATTAGCACCCTGAACACCATCACACAAGCTATCTGCCTCAGTCCTTTGAGCCACTGAAATTGCTTGACACACCAGCACCTGCATAAATATGTACATTGCTATTCCTCAGTTACCTAACACATGCAATGTAAGTTCAAATTGTACATTACTGTGCTGATTCTGTGTGACATACTAATTGTGTGAAATGCTCATAGATCATAGATGATTTAGTGTTATGGCAGTTACAAGGGGATGCTGCTGTTTTGAGGGGTGGAGGAACAGAAGCCAATGTTCTGCTAGGACACACACTAGACTGACTATCATTTAACCTCACTTTCTAACATATCCCTTGAATGATCTACCATCAATCTGTTGCAGTAGGACTACATGAATATCCCATGCATGAGGTCTACTGATTACAAATGGTGACATGTTAGTGGAATGGGTCTGTAGTCCCATGCGGATGTCATTTCTGTCCAAATAGCCCACTATACTTACCTGCATAATGTACCAGGTCAATAGCTACAATGACATATCATAATAATCCATTAGACTACTGTGTAGGTTATTGACTTACCTTGCAAATGCAGCAGTTGACACAACTGTAGTTCAGGACTGACTCTGCCTGATGCAAGGAGTACACAGCCAATACATGGATAGATACAGGATGTGTGAGTTGGCTGACATCCATTTTAATATATGTATGTGAGTACGAGTAAGATGTTGGTCCCTAGGTCTCGAGATTGTCAGTGAATGTGCTATGCAATGTCTCTTAGTCAAAGCCAGGACATACTGAACATGCCTACATCTGCCTACAGGGACATCAGCAGCGGTTACTTCCTCCAAGTCCTCCTGTGACTGTGGCTATGGTGACCTAGGCACTGGTAGAGGGTTGTGTATCCCTTCCCTTTGCTGATCCTGCTGCAGCTGTTTCCACAGGATCAGATTGTGGAGCATAGCACATGCTGTGAATGTCTGTGCACATGTGGCTGGAGTATACTGCAGAGCTCCACTAGATATATCAAGGCACCGGAACCGTGACTTCAGAAGTGCAAATACACACTCTATGATGTTCCTAGTTTGTGTGTGGGACTCATTATACTGTTCTTCCATGGGTGTGTGCATATCTGATGGGTGTCATCATCCATGGTTCCAGGGCATAGCCAGCATCCCCCAGTAAATAGCCTTGTGGGATGTCTCGCATAACAAATATCCATTACTGCTTTGATGTGTGCCAGATATGGGAGTCATGATAACTGCCAAGGTTGCTAGCACACATATTCATGATAATCCCCTGGGCATTGCACAAAACTTGATGGAGTGGTATCCCTTGTGGATAACGTAGAGCCTACCCTGCTCACCAGTTGGTGCCTTGATGTGTGCATGAGTGCAATCTATGGCACCCAGTACTTTAGGGTAGTGTGCTACACAGCAGAAGTGTTGCATATTGCTGGCCCTCACCTCAGTGGAAAGGGGAAAAGATATGTGCTCACTGGCATGTGGGACCATGCTGTCCAGGAACTAGTGGGGTATTCTGGATGCAGATGCCTGCGACACCCCCATCATGTCCCCAGTTGGTCTTTGAAAAGTACCTGTAGTTAGTATTCTGGGGGCTACACATACCTTAGTTTCAACTGGAATGGGCTCCCCTCTCTCAGCTCTGGCTCTGAGTTGACAGCAGCAGAGTTCACTGAGTTCTTGTAATATGTCCTTGTCCACCCTGTAGCACTCTACAATCTCCAGATCATGTAGCAACTGGTAGGTTACCCTGGGCCTGAACATTCTTCTCCTCCTTGATCTAGCCCTATTGTCAGCAGCACCAGCAGCACTGACTTTTGCATCTAGGACATACAGATGTAGAATAGCTGCAGCACTCCGTAAGGTGTATGCATACTTTCCTCAGTTGTGGTGTAGGTCCACCATGTGGGATTGGCTAATTATGATGCAATTTACCTGTTTAAGATATAATTTACATGATTTAGCAGCATAACTTATATAACACTATATAATATTAATTGAATATCTCCAGTTTTCATTCATAGGTGGCTATGTCATGACTGTCACCTGGGTGATCTGGTCACGTGAACACACTAAGCTATGCCATTTGCAGCAAGTGGCACTGAGCACTAAAAATCCAGTGGGAATATAAATACAGTGTAGGAGCCTACATGATGTGGATATGCGAACACGGTTGCTCACTTTAATGATTCAGCATATACATGGCATTTACCCCTTATTTGCATAAATATTCATGCTGACAGCCTGGAAACTACAGAGTTCATAGCCGTGTAAGCTGGGTAACTGCACAAATGCACCATTTTGCAGACCCAACACAAGGCCCTACAGTACATTTGTCGAAACTAAATTATAATATTATTTTACAATTTTTTTCCTGTTTTCTGTTGAGCATGTTTGTGAGCAAACGTGGAAATTAATAAAAAAATTATTAATTTCACATATTTCCTGCCTTTTTCAGACATCCACATCTATGTATGTGATCTTACCTTTTCAAGTGAGTTATGTCCATATTAGTGGACTTTTACATCCCCTTCTTTCTGTGTAGACTCCTGTATGTGGAAAATTTCCATGTACACTACTACCACAGACACGGAGTCTTCACAGATGTGTTACTGTTTCTTGGATCACTCCATCTGGCTAATTTGCATGAAATTCACCCAAACAGCCAGCAATAGCTATCTTTTGCCAACATTTCAACTTCCACTTTTGAAGTAATAAGTTGGTGTAATTCATACTTGACCTTACTGATTTCAAGAAAGATCCTATCTGCATTTGGTTTTGCAGGGCTATAGGATTTGTGCAATGCTGGTAGCTTCTCCCCTTATTCTTTAACCAAGTCTTTCATATTTTTCATATTCTTCACCTCTTCTGCAATCAGCTGTCCTCTGGTGGCACCTTTAATGGCACCCTGCCAAACTCTTGCTATTGACTCTTTCTCTATTAAGTTGTCTTCTATTGTCTGTTCTATAACACCAACAGTTTATATTTTGCATTCTGTGATGTCCATTTATAATGTCCTCGACATCAAATATTTTTGATCTGGTGCCCTCACCTAGATAAAGAGTGAATTTTACAATGACGTGGTCAGAAACTGTCATTTCTATATTTCATATTTGTGGAAGAACTTTCCTTGGTCCAAGAAAATAATCTAGTCCACTAGCTTGTTGGAAGTCATTCCTTGAGAAGGTGACCTATGTCTGATCTTCATGAAGCCTCTTCCAAATATCTACCCAGCCACTTTCTTCAGTCCGTCCTGTAATTTGCTTCTGTACTTTTATATGGATTTCTTTCTTGTCAAAAAGCCTAACAAAAATATAATTTAGGGCCCATTATAGTCCCCCTCTATCATCTGAAGGTAATTTAGACTTGCCAGTGTATTCTATTGCTGAAAGAACTCCTGAGATAATTCTGAAGAGTCTGTACTTGAAGTATCTATGTTGCCCAGTATAATCTTGAGTCCCTGCATGGTACCTTTACAAATAATGCACCTGCCAACATTATTGGTGACTATACATACTGAATTTGCATGGAGGTATTTATGGAATAACAGGGTTACCCCTCTCTTATCCCCACCTGGCTTGTAATCTGCATATAATAGTGGGACATGTTTTGCTTTAATTTCCAAATATCTCTGACTTTTAATTTGCTTTCTTTTAAAATAACCACTTTCCCATCTTCCTTGTACAGCCTTTGAAAAACACATTTCCTCTTAATAGACTCTAAATTTGATACTTACTGCGTTGATTGAACTTTTATCTCAACGCGTAGACTCACCACATTTTCTAAAGATGCATTGCTTTTGAAATCCATTATTGGCAAAAATTGGTTTTTGCTATTAGAAGATAACTTAATAAGAAAACATGTGGGTGAGCATCCACTTGTAACATTTCGGAAAGGCAGAAATTTATAATCTATACTTGAAAAAAGTAATAACAAATGCCATCGCCCCCATTGCGGGATGTTCAAGTGTGGATCTTGCCATTGGTGTAAGTTTATTTTAGTGACTCATTGGTTTACAATTAATGGGAATAAATACTTTCTACAGGATAAATTTAATTGTAACACAAGAGGGGTAGTTTACTTGGCACTATGTTCTAAATGCCCTTCATTCTATGTTGGCAAGACCGATAGGCCTTTTAGGAATCGGATTTATGAGCATTTTTATGCCATCACTAAAGAAAATACCAACAATGCCTTAGCTAGGCATGTTTTATTATTCCCAGGACATGATTTTTGGTTTTTAATTATTGAGAAGGTCTCTGAAAGTAATAGGGGAGGTCCGGTTTCTTTACAACTCGAGGAAAAAGAACTTTTATGGCAACTTAAATTAAACGCTTCAGTGTCGCCAGGGTTTAATGACACCATCTCTATCATGAGTGTGTTAAAACTGAAGGCATTGCTTAGATAGAGATTTTTTGTATGAGTCAGAATTTTATATTATATTCTTTACATGTGTATGTGTATATATATTGATTTTTTTGTATTTTTATATAGATGGTAATGTGAATCTGTATTCATTTTATTGTATATGTTTTGGAGGGTTTGTGGGCATTAGGAGACAATTCTTTTATTCCTTTTTGGCATGAAGAATTTTATTGAGATTTGTTTTTGGTGTAGGAAATGATGTCATTACTTGTTTGTCTATTTAAACACCAATTTCCCTTGTCAATTTGTCTGAAGAAGTGTACATATTTGTAGTAAACGAAAGCGCTTACGCTATTTTTTGCTTCCAGTGTGATTTTTTCTCCTTTTGGCGTTTACAAGTGTGTTCTTCTAGAATCTGACTTTTAATTTGCTTTCTTTTAAAATAACCACTTTCCCATCTTCCTTGTGCAGCCTTTGAAAAACACATTTCCACTTAATAGACTCTAAATTTGATAGAACCAAAGCAAGATCTTCAAGGAAAAACAAACCTGCCTGGTGGACAACTGCCATTAATAGGACATATAATAGCAGAAAGAAATTGTTGTCTAGGTGTAGGAAGGAATGGTCTCAAAACTGGAAACACTCCTGCCTCAACTTAAACAAGCAAATAAGATTCCTAGTGAAATCCTCCAAAGCTAACTATGAATCCAAATTAGCTTCCTTAACTAAGGATAACCACAAGGCATTCTTTAGTTACATCTGTAACCTGAAAGCTTTGGCCCAGATTTGTGCTGAACTCATAATTAATTATACAACATATATAGAACCTGTGGATATTGAAAACCTGCTCGCTGACAGGTTCAGTGAAAACTTTACTCCCCTGTCTCCACCACATATACCCCAAAGCATCCCTAACACCTGTTCCCCACCTAGTATCTCAAAGGATCAGGTCTTAAATGCCCTCTCCAAGGCCAAAAACACAGCCTTTAAGGGACCAGACAGTATCCAAGGCTGTGCTCTACATGAGTTAAAACAGGAATTCACATCACTATAGAGGACGCTTTTCAATCATAGCCTAAGCACTGGCTTCATCCCAGTGGAATGGAAAACAGCTACCATCATCCCTTTTCATAAATGGAGTGCATCCACAGACCCGGGGAACTATCGACCCATTAGCTTGACCAGCCTTATCTGCAGGGCCATGGAACAATTCATGATGGACCTTATTAACAAAGATATAGGAAATCTCCAAATGCTCGACCCCACCCAGTTTGGCTTTGTCAAGGGGAGATCATGCCTGTTAAACTTGATGGACTTCTTCAAGATAGTCACCAAAGCTCTAGATGAGGGCAAATCTGTGAATATGGCCTACATAGACTTAGCCAAGGCCTTTGACACAATCCCCCACTCGGGCATCATTGATAAACTCACCCAGCTGGGTATCAACCCATATATTGTGAAGTGGGTTGCAAACTGGCTCACTGATAGAACTCATACAATCAAAATACATGACTCCACCTCCTCCAGCAGACCTGTAACAAGTGGTGTTCCACAGTACTGGGACCCTTACTGTTTGGAATCTAGTTCTCTGAAGTACAGGCTAAAACTAAAGGACTGTGGCTGACAATGTTTGCTGATGGCTGCAAACTGGGAGTGATCATTGAAACCCCTAGCGATGTGAACATCCTGCAAGAAGGTCTTACGCAGGCTAATGACTGTTGCCAAAGTCATGGCCTTAAACTTAATACAAAAAAATGCATTATTATCCCCTCCAGCAAGGTTGATGTTCCTACAAACTACCACATCAATAGAAATACCCTAAGCACACAGTCAGTGGTGAGAGATCTCGGCACACAGGTTGACAGCAACCTTGTTACTTTGATATCTGAAATATAAGCTCCTAAGCATTTGTCTGATATCTGCATTTACTCTTTTGAAAAGCAGAAGCACTGGAATAGGAAAAAGCATGTGTTAAAACAATTCTTACTAGCCATAAATAATATAACAGGAACCTTATAAGACATTTCAGCAGACTGAGATTGTTAGCCCTAAAAAAATCAGTGGGCAGTAAGATTGACATAATTAAAACAAGCATGCTTAGTGTAACGTTTATTCCATTAAAAATGGAGTGTCATACTTGAACCATTCAAAATCCACCAGAGAGAAAAAGTGGGATTCCATACTTGCAAGCAGTAAAGATACTCCTGCATAGTTATAAAGAGAACATCCAAAGCTCAACACCCATCTCACAGAACCTTATATTATTGGTGCAGTTTATATATAAATTATCACACTCTCATGCTTGCTTATACATTTTGTAAGCAACGTCTGATGTACTTACCAAAACTCTTGTCTGTCTAATATCTGGTAAAGCTGAAATTAATGCTTTTCTATGCTTTCATTTGGCTTAAGTGGAGTTGTATCATGGTATAATTTTTCAAGACTTCCTTTTACAAGTAGATTATGTTTGTTTCTGCATTTTACTAACCTCCCACTCCATCTCCTTAGTCTCCTGTATATGCTTAAGGCCTGCGGAATAATGTTCAGCTTGTGCACATGCAGCATGCTTCATTCCTAGATTGCCAGGAAGCATTCTCATTCTTAACTGTTAACTCTGCTGGATAGAAATCATAGTAGCAAAGTCTGCCTGGAAAACACATGTCTGGAATGGAACCATTCTTTTCTCTGCTGAAAATGGGCTGGGGAGAAGTCCCCTCAAACTTACTCTTGTCATATTTCTATTCCATTCCTCTAAGCTTTCTACTTCATATAACTAACTGTTCCCTTTTTTGAAGGAAGCATGTGCCATGAGTACATGTCCAGATCTGCAGGTATGTTTGTGTCTGTAATTTACTCTGTGTATCCTATCTATTCTGTCAGATAGTTCTCGCGACAGCTTTATTAAATAATAGAATCATAGAAAATATGAGGTGGCTGGGCCCTGTGGCATTTGTGAATTACCAGTTACCCCCTCTTAAACCTTTCCTGGTTTTTCAAGAAGTAACAGGCCAGCCAGACCAGAAGTGAATTTGTAGATATCTATCCAGTTATCTAACTCCTTTTTGAATGTGTCACATTGTTTAATTTTGAATCAAGGTTTACAAGAGACAAGTGTTGTACAACAAATCCGACTCTACTTTGTTTTCTTTATTTGCTGAAGCAGATTTAGAACCCTGGTTCTAATGTTAGTCAGGATGTCTGATTTATGGCAATATAAGAGGTCTTGGACTTAATTCCTAATGGCCTGAAAGACAAGGCACAAAACAGATCTAAAGAGTCTGAAGAAATAGGCAATGCTTCTAGGAATCTCTGGGGTCTTTCCAATTGCGAGATATGCCTAGGAAGATACATCCCAAAAGGGGCATTGTTTCTATAACAGGTCTGATCAATGCAGAACATAGAGGAGTAAGAACTTCCTCAGATCTAGCTGAAATCTCTTTTGCAAACAGCTACTAGATTTGTTGAACTCTGCTGCAAAGTGGTGGCAAAATGAAAAGGGATTATCTAGCCATGTTCCAATGTCTTTTGGCACACTTTCACTTTCAAGCAGGGTGTTGTTTATACTATAATATGAATGAATGGATCGTTTACCAAATGTGACAGTCTTGCTCTGTTTCCCATTTAGTTTTAACTCATTTTGAGCACCAGATGTTGATGTGTTAGTTCTAGCTGGAGCTTCTGCATATGACAGAAGAGCTTGTGGTTAACACCAAGTTTGCAGTTTTCTGTCCGAGATCTCCAATTAAAATTGTTTTCTTCAAAAAAGAGTAAAAGATTATAATTCCTCTCCGTGGAAGGTTTCAGGTATGCCAAAAAAATAGGCTTTATTTATTCTAGAATGATTCTCTAAATAACTAAATGTCTGTTGGAGTATTTCTCATTTTTTCTATCTAATAGTTTTTAGCTCTTTAAATGCAGTCAGTTTAACTATGCTACCATTTTTTTCTCCATGGTTTCTAATCTCCTCTCCAGTGTTGACATTTTCATTGACTGCCTTCTGTTTTCTGCCTGAAAAACTGAGCCATACACAACAAGCCAGGAAAGTTTCTCAAACATAATCAGCCTTTTTCATTCGGATATTTCCATTTTAAACTACTCAATAAATTCTGTAGCCATGATACACTACTTTTTATCCAAAATGTCACCTGACTCATTTACTAAAGTAATAGCATTGTTAAATATAACTGGTCAGTGGGCCCTGAAAGAGAGAACTACATTGTCATCCTGTCAGGAATGGCAGTCTAATGATACTGGAGGGCTATCCTTCCCCCATCCATGCAGCCATAGACAGTGGGTAGAATATATTTCACACCCCATAGTGTGGTCATTTTGGAGTACACAGTCAAGTCCTACTGTACTGCTGTCACTGTTACATAACTCCCTTCAAGCACACACACATGATTTTCCAGTCTATGTTATCCTGTCCACTAAGGTGTATGCATGTCCATCAAAAATGGTGGATGGCAGACGTTGGATGCTTTCAGCACAACAGAGAATTTTCATGATTTACATGATGGTTCCACTAGTAGTTTGAAATTTTGTGTATTAGGAAAACCCTTTCTGTCTAGAGGGGGTGATTATGTGGTTAAATTACTTGAATTGGAAACTAGAATGATTTTAAAGTAGAAACTTTGAAGCCCTTTGGTCTGAATCAGGAATTGGACATTTAATTTATGTATTTATTAGTTTTGCTCATGTGTTTTTTATAATACTTTTGTATTCATTAAATATTATACATTTATTATATGTATCTACTACTTTAAATGTTTGAATTTTGTTAATGAATTAATTGGTAACAGCTGTGAACTGATTTTTGTGTGTGTATATATATTTGCTTTAAACTTGAAGCAATTGTGATTCATGAAGGCGAATTGCCGAGGTACCAGATCACTTTTTAAATAAAGAATTGCTGGTGCAGTGCTGGAATTGTGTTTTTCATTTCGTTGTTGCTGCTGCTGGTGTTTTTTCGAGTTTTGAAGGGTTCTACCAGCACTCATTACCAGCGTGGATATGTCACAAACAGCTGGAGCTCCCAGGCAGTTTAATGTGCCAGGGGGCATTCTTTTTTCCGATATTGTAAGTAAGCGTGAAAAAAAGTTCACGTTAATGGATCTATGGAATGTTAATGGCAGTCGTGATTTGGATGGGTGTTTTGTTCAGTTGGAGAAGCTCATGGCTAAAGAAGTAGCCTTATTCTTGGATACCCGTCTCTTGGAGAAGTATGTAAGTTTGAACTTAACTCCAAGGGGGCTACGTATCGACAGGCTACCTGCCACTCAATTTTCCGAAGAGAAAAATGACCTCTTCAAAGAATGGAAAAAAGCCTCTTTGGATTGTACTTTAAATTGGATTCGTATTCTCATTAAGCACAACATGAGAGCACATGAAAAGTTGAAGTCTGAGATTTTGCACTTACAGGATGAGGTGGTGGAGGAGTCCTGTTACAGGGTGCAGATTTCCAAGATTAATGAGAAAATTTCTAAGTTAGAGAGTGATATAATTCTACATAAGAGGAACAAACTTTTGCGGGAATTAAAGGACTATGAAACTGGAGTTTTGTTTTCTTGGCAGCGTGAGCCGGCACGTAGTAGGTCAAGGGTCAGGAGCGGAAGCCAGAAGCGGCGAAGTATGTCAGCGTCCTCAACTGAACATAATGTTTCTAAAAATGTTACTTTTGTCACTCCCTCATCTTCTGTGATGATGGAAACTGAGGGTAGAAATGATACCTCGGTCTCTCCCACAGTGGAACATTTCTCACAGACTGATAAATCCAATCAGAGGAGAAACGGCAGGAAGGGGAGAAACCGTTTCAAGTAATGAAGTGGTATGTGAATCTCATGTACGGACATTACAGTGTGTAAATTTATCCAGTCTTAATCTTACCATTGATATGAAGGCTATATTGTCTAAAGGTAGCAAATTTGTACCTACACATTTTCCTTCTATCGCGGATTTATATTTAGAGCTTAAGGCATTTAGCAGGAAGTTGCTTTTGAAAGTTTATTTTCATAGATATGCTGCAGATTCTGTTGGTAAAGTTTTTTTTTAAATAACTCTGATATGAGTGATGATTTGGATGAGGACTTATTAAATATGTCCTTCTATGATTATGACGATGCAGAATTTTTTGGCATAGATGAAATGGAGAATAACTCGGTTTGTTTTCAAACTGGGTATGGGAGGTTACCTTTACCATATTTGGTAACCGATAATAAGTTCGTTCCTGTTATTAATGTGCCTGCTATTACTTTATTTTTTAAGGTTCTGTTTAAAGAAATTTCTACAACACTTGCTGAATTTCTAAGTAAGAAGAAATGTTATAATTTAAGCAGAAATGAGTGGTTGGCTCTGAAGAGCCTAAAACAATAGAAGGCTGACTTCATTTTTAAATGTGCCAATAAAGGTGGAAATTGGGTTATTTTGGATAGACAGAAATATTGTGATATGGTAATTGATTTACCTAAAAATGTAGATGAGTATAAAAAATTAGTTAGGGACCCCGTTGTGGAATTTAATGATCAACTTTTAGCTTTGTTAGAAAAAGGAGAGCGTCTTGGTTTTTTTGAACATAGGGACGTGTGTAAATTGCACATTAAAAAGCCTATTACACCTATTTTATATGCTTTACCCAAAGTGCATAAATGTTTACAAAATCCTCCGGGTAGGCCTATTATTTCAGGGGTAGGCTCTTTCCTAAATAATATTAATATTTTTCTTGATTTCCATCTGAAGGAACATTTGAAGAAGGCTGTAGCACATATTTCTAATACACAGGACCTAATAAATGAAATGTCTGGAATTCAATGGCAAGATGATTACTACTGGGTCACGATTGATATAAAATCATTATATACGAATATCAATCTTAGATGGGATTTGGAATCTATTTTGGACATGTTGGGTGAAGGGCCTAGGACCACCTTTTTGATTAGTTTGCTTGAATTTTTTCTCATTTAATAATGAATTTTTTTTGCAGTTAAAAGGTACGGCTATGGGGCTGCTTTTGCACACTCATATGCCATTATATACATGGGATTTTTTGAAAAGAAATTTATTTATCCCACTGCATTTTTTAGAAATAATGTTCTGTTATATAAGCGTTTTATTGATTACCTTGTTTTCATTTGCAAGGGTGATGTTAATGATTTTTTTGAATTTTTTGATCATCTTAATAATAATGAACATGGTCTCACTTTCTCTCATGAACTCAATAGAGAACAGATTCATTTTTTGGACATAACTCTATACAAGGAAGATGGGGTTATAGGTTATAGGCCTTTTAGAAAACCTACTTCAGTTAACATGTTTTTACTTGCTACTAGTATGCATCCGGAGCATTTATTAAATTCTCTACCTTATGGTGAATTTAAAATAATTTATGACCACACTAGTGATGAAAATGAAAAAACTAAGGAATTGGATAAGGTTTTGTTTAGACTGAGGGAAAGAGGCTATGATGAAGGTCAGCTATTAAGATGCAAAAATAGAATACTTGGAAATGATGATGTTGGTCCACATATTTTGTCTAGCAATAAAAGATTTGGGGGCAGGATGCATCAAACAACAGATATTGATGATGACAGGAAACTTTTTTATGTCACTAAATTTTCTCCATTTTCTAGGGAGTTAATTCAGATTGTGAGGAAATATTGACATATTGTGTGTGAAGATGAAATGGTAGGTCATCTGTTCCCTGACAATATTATATTCTCCTTTAAAAGGGGAAAAAACTTAAAAGAATTGTTAAGTTATAATTTTATTGGAGGGAACATAAATACTTTGCATCCGGGAACATTTTCATGTGGCCACTGCAGTATTTGCAATAGGGTCATAAATTTAGATACTATTAATGGAAGAATGTTTATTCCTAAGTATCATTTCAACTGCAGATCTACGGGGGTGGTCTACATTTTGGGGTGTTCATGTTCCAATGTTTGGTATATTGGACAGACCAAACATATAGTGAGGATTCGTGTTCTAGAAAACCTCAAAGATATTAGAAATTTCAACGAAGCTAGTCCTGTTCATAGGTTCATAGGTTCATAGGTTCATACTAGGCTATCTGCCCTAGGGCATTTATAAGCCTAGCCAGAGTGTGTTTGGCTTTCGCCACCCATTTTAAATGAATTTTGCTATGCCCTTTTTCGAGGTTAGTATACTGTGCCTCTGTCTAACAGTGACACAGAAGTGATACCCGGGGTAAACCTACGATCTCCCATCCACTCATCAAGATTCCTCTTGAAGAGAGTCAATGAGGGACTCTGCCTAACCTGGACTGGGATTTTATTCCAGAGTGAAGGGAGCCTCTGGGTTATGAATCTGTCCCTCCAGCATGTCCTATTTATTTCAGTGCTGAGGTTCAAGTCTCTCGAGCACGTAGCTCAATGGGATTTGGATTTTCTGAGGTGCAGCATGTCCATTAATTCTGGGTTGCTCATGGCTTTATACGTCAGGCACAGATCACCTCTGAGCAGGTGGTATGCCACTGAGTAGAGCTGGAGTTTTTTTAACCGGGCAGCATATGGCATCTGTTTGAACCCTTTGATCCTCTTGGTGAGGTACTTTTGGGGTCTTTCCAGTTGCTGCAGGTGTCTGGTAAGGTACATCCCAAAAGGGGCACTGTACTCAATTATGGGCCTGATAAGGGATGAGTAAAGAGGCACGATGACCTCCCCTGATCTAGATGTGAATCTCTTCATGATTAGGTGGGCTATATAAAATGTTTTTCTAACCACTTTGGCCACGTGGTTTTCAAATGAGAGATTGCTATCAACTTGGGTCCCCAGGTCCCTAATTACTTCTTCCGTACTTAATGGATTACCACCTATGTGGTAATTTGTGGGCACTTTGTTTTTGCCAAAGTGGATGACTATACACTTTTTGGCGTTTAGCTTGAGGCCATGGCTCTGGCACCAGTTGTCTGTTTCTATGAGGCCCTTTTGTAGGATGCTTGTGTCGGCTGGGGAGTCGATTATGATGCCTAGTTTGCAGTCATCTGCGAACTTGGTCAGCCACAGTCCTTCCGTGTTGGCCTGTACCTCCAAGAAATATATACCGAACAAGAGAGGTCCCAGGACTGAGCCTTGTGGGATGCCACTTGTAACTGGTTTGGAGTCTGACATGGCTCCAGCAATTCTAATCATGTGGGTTCTGTCGTTGAGCCAGTTTGCAACCCATCTAGTGACATAGGGGTTTATATTTAAGTTGATGTGCTTATCTATAATGCCTGAGTGGGGTATTGTATCGAAGGCTTTTGCGAGGTCCAGGTAGGCTGTGTAGACCACCTTCCCCTCATCAATGGCCTTGGTGACTGTTTCAAAGAAATCAACCAGGTTTAAGAGGCAGGATCTGCCCTTAACAAAGCCGAACTGGGTAGGATCCAGTGTCTGTAGGTCCCCAATATCTTTATTTATGAGGTCCATGATGATCCTTTCCATGGACTGCAGACCAAGCTAGTCAGGCTTATGGGGCAATAGTTTCCAGGATCCATTGAGGCACCACCTTTGTGGAGAGGGACCACTGTTGTTGTACGCCACTCTTTGGGTACATATCCTGTAGTAAGGCTGAGATTGAACAGTAGTTTTATGTTTGGGTTTAGCTCTTCTTGGAGTTCATGTAGGACGCAGCCCGGGACACCATCAGGTCCCATTGATGCTGTGTTTTTTGCTTTGGAGAGGGCAGCTCTTACCTGAGCATCTGAGATGTCAGGGAGACAGCACTGTGCTGGGATAGATATTTGCCCTTTTGGTGGGGAGGGGGGGAGAAGTTTGCGCTGAACCTGTCAGCTAGGATGTTGGCAATGTCTATGGGTTCGGTGTATTTTTTGTCATTTTGGACTAATTCTGAGCATATCTGGGAATTCCCACCCAGGTTCCTAACATAACTAAAGAAAGCCTTGTGATTATCCTTAGTGTCCTGTGCAATTTTTCTCTCGAAGCTGGCCTTAGACGATTTTATGAGTGCCCATAGTTTTTTGCTAATACTGATCAGAGATGCCTTCCCTTTTTGGGATTTTGCTCTATCATGTAGTAGCTTCCTCCTTCTATTGTATAGTTTGTTTATGGCTGGGGCCCACCAGACAGGACGCCTGCCTTTAGAGGATTGGGTCTTGGTTTTATGTGGGATTGCATGATCCATGCACTCCTGAAGGTGTTCATAGAATGTGTTTATAAAGGATTCTGCAGTCTGGGCCATATTTTCCACAGGCCCGGGGGCTTTGAAGGATTCCACCTCGGTTTTGAGAAGTGTGAAATTTGCTTTAGAGAAGTTTTTCACTGTGGTTTTCTGGGCAGGGGGTGGGGTTGCACAACATTTTCATGATTTACATGATGGTTCCACTAGGAGTTTAAAATTTTGTGTATTAGGAAAACCCTTTCTGTCTAGAGGGGGTGATTATGTGGTTAAATTACTTGAATTAGAAACTAGAATGATTTTAAAGTACAAAACTTTGAAGCCATTTGGTCTGAATCAGGAATTGGCCATTTAATTTATGTATTTATTAGTTTTGCTCATTTGTTTTTTTTTTATAATACTTTTGTATTCATCAAATATTATACATTTATTATATGTATTTACTACTTTAAATGTTTGAATTTCGTTAATGAATTAATTGGTAACAGCTGTGAATTGATTTTTGTGTGTGTATATATATTTGCTTTAAACTTGAAGCAATTGTGATCCATGAAGGCGAATTGCCGAGATACCAGATCACTTTTTAAATAAAGAATTGCTGGTGCAGTGCTGGAATTGTGTTTTTCAACAGAGAATTATGTCTTGCTCTAGGCACTCAAGACACATGGGTGATACCTGTTTAGGAGCAAGGGTGCCCATAAGTCTGCACTAAGCCTTGTGAGGGTGGTTTATAATGTCAGTGGTGCGGTTACAAGGAGTCACACCATACATCAGTGCTGAAAGTGCATAAATGACATGATGCAAAGGACCTTACAGAAATTGTACAAAATAGTGATGAAATGACAGCATTAGATGGTGGTTTTCTATCAAAGTCTGCACTCAGTAACAACAATATTTGTTAATGTAATCACTGCGTAGTGATGATGAGGGGGCAAGAGTCTTACCTTTTGGGATCTACACAGGTTCCTGGAATGGCTAGGTGATGCATATTTCTCAGACAGTACAATAAGGTTTCTTCCAAGACTGCAGGAGGCATACTAAAACCAACAATATGATGGTTATGCTAACAATTGCCCCTTTCCTTTATAAAAACAGTGGGTATAAATACTTGGGGGCCTGCTGTCACATGTGGTTCATATTTGTCTGTGAGAACTTAATTGAAAATACATGCACACTATGGGGCATGAGGCTTACAGAGTGAGCATAATCACACAGTATTGTTATGCATTTGGATCCAAAGGGAACACCGCTGGTACCATTATATCAATAGATGCTGGCCCAGAATAACATGCTGAGGCCAGTCCCCTGCCAGAGTATGACTACAAAGTCAATACACACATCAAGCCACAACTTAAGGACACTGCCTAACTGCTGGGTGTGCCTGCACCCATTGCCCATGCTAGCAGTGTGCTCACCATTACAACTACCAACCACTCTATGAATGGCATAGTTGATGGAATAACTACCATATATGTGGTGGCCTCCACTTTTACTGATATCACAGCCTCCACTAGTTATGACCAGTAGGTTCAGGTGAGTGTTCTGTATTTCTCATATGTACGCCTACTTTTTAGCAGTCCAGCAGTGCAATGTAGCATTGTCCCCTGTCACAGCTGGCAGCTCTTAATTTCAACCATCATATTTGTCTGACTGTAATTTGGACCCAACTCACAACTACCTATGCTTTAATGGAGATAGTTAATATCATAGAGACTTTAGAGACCACGGATAATGCTATGATTGTCCTTGTGCCCTCACTGATGGGAAACATTTCTCCCATGTTCACCTTCAAGAGGATGTTAGCCATTTCATGATGAGAAACTTCAAGTTCCAAATGTTCCAGCAGTTCTGCCACATCCATTCCCTAGAAATCATTAGGGCTTACACTGACTTCATGATATCAAGGCCCGACACATGGTCTCATAGTGCCTCTCCTACACATTTTCATTACAGTCACCTCCAATCCATGGTCCCATATTGTTACTACCAGCCAGATCAATGAAGAATTCATACTTATTATCAATACCATCCCTTCTTGTCACCCTTATTTCTTCCTCCTTTGATCTGTGGTCCTCCATCCATTGCATTATACACTGTCATTTGCCCATGTATCCCTAAGCATCTGTTCAAATGATGATGATCAGTGTGAACTTCACAACTCCCTATCTGTGTTAAGTATATGGAGACATCTAAGGTAGAGTTGACTCAACTTTACACTGCACAGCATAGCTGTCAGGTAACAGTGTGCAAATTATTTTGTTCTGTGCAATGTGTGATACAGCACTGCTACTGAATAGATCAGTGCACATAGAAGTGAGCAAGACGTTGCTGTTTTTCTGTGCTTTAGTTTGATGTGCATAATGGGTTGATGGACGCAAGCTGGGTGACACACTGAATAACTGTGCTTTTGCCATTGCTGTTTCTTCCCTATTATTCATGTCAGCACTGGTAGATACGATGGTGGTCACAGAAGGTCTTGATGCTATCACAATGTGTAACATTCAACATTACAAATATCTGGCAGGTTGCAGTGGAGACAGACTGCATTGTTAACAATGTGACTGGGCAGTGCAACGTGGGTTTCAGCATGTTTAGCACATGCTGAGACATATTTCTGGTATGAACATGTGTAATGTTACACTGCTGTTTGGCAATGCTTTGTAGGTTCCAGGTGGATATTATTAGCCATAGCTTCGGAGGGTAACCTCTGCACTGTATGAAACACATTAAGGACACTAGGTGACATTCAGGGAAATTAGAGCTGTGTACATGTTATATATGTGTCTGCTGATATATGGGCACTCCTCTGAGCTTGCAGTTACCTAAAGCTGGCCATCTGTGATGTCTGTGTAGGCGATGCAGTAAAACAGGGTATGTCATATGAGGGAGTCATAGGAACTGCCATGATGCTGTGCAAACAAATGCATTATTACCCATGTGCATTGGAAACTATCTGTTAGTTGATGGAATATTTCTTCCTGTTGATGCAGTGATGTCTATGGACACTGAGCTGGGCCTTTATTGCCACATGGGCACAATCTATGGCTCCTATTTTGGGAAAGTGGATAATATCAAACAAGCTACACATGGCAGTGGTGGCTCACTCCACTGGTGTACTGGGAAAGCAGATGATTTCCTCCATATATGGAAACAATCTGCAGACTGACTGCCTAGTACTTACCTATGAGGCTATTGACATATAATGGTGAATGGGACGGGAACGACATTAACAGAACTTAGAAAATAAGGAAAAATGGGGTCACAAAATAAGTTGACATTACAAACACAAAAACTAATGTACTAGGGGAGGCCAGTTAAAAACAAAGGAGCTTAGTTGTGGAACTGAATCTATATACCATAAATTAATATAATGCTTGAAACTGCCATTTGTCTAGCATTTCATAACCATGAGTTTGTGGTTCTCAAGAGTCAGTTTTTATTCATTCATAAAAGTTGACAAGGCGGTCGGTTGAAGCTTCATATGTGAAGGTAACTGTTCTCCTTTGTGACTTTGTCTGCATTAGAATCAAAGGAAAACAACTACAGGTATGTTCACTTGTGGAAGACTAATCAACTGGTTCTCTCTATCTCTTGTTTAGGAAAATATATAAAATCTAACTTTGAAACTTCTGTGCAAAGAACTAAGCTTGATATTTTAAATCATTGCTGGACAAAGTTTTAACCTATCAAAAAAATAGTGTACATGTGTGTGCATACATGTGTGTGGTTGTGTAAGGGAAACAATTTGAATTATCTCTTCCGCTTGTTTTATAATATTTACTTTCTGGGTATAAATACCTCCAAAAACAACAATTACAAATCCTTTATTGACATTCAAACATTAGATAGAGGAAATATTTTACATCAAAATATAAAACAATGTATAGCAAACCAGATAAGCAAAACCCAGAAATTTCTGATAAAGCCTGACAGACTGGCAGAACTATGGGGGGTGGGGGTAATGAATTCATAAAGTTAGCAGTCCAATAATTCTTTCTAAAACAATGAATGGAATTCCAGCACCAACATTCAAGCAGTGGGCAGAGGAAGTACTTTATACCCAAAAATAAAATAATGTATAGAAATGATGATATAAGTGACCACCTACACACTTATATCATTAAGCATAAAGTAGATAACCACCACCAAGTTCTATATAAATCTATCAGAAACAACAAGAACTTTAACTCTAACTTTCAGAATGAACTCAGAGCATGCAATTGGGCCATACTTAAAGAACTTCCACTAGATGATGCTGTAGACTTTTTTAATTCTAAATTCCTCTCCATTCCAGATTCCCATGCTCCTATCTGCACCCTCAGAGCCAAAACTAAGCCCGCCCCCTGGCTCTCCAAAGAAACCAAAACCAAAATTGCAGCAAGAAATAAAGCATGGGACAATTGGCGCCTCTCCAAAGACCCACTTGACCATATTAAATTCTGACAACTGAGGAATGATACCAAGAAAGCCATATTATTAGACAAAAAAAACTTCTATCAACACCTTCAGCAAAAAATCCAGAACAAACCTCAAAAATTTTGGGCAGGCATAAACAAACTTCTCCACCCTGGCCAAACCTCCACACCCACCCCCTCAACTTGCAACCTTAAAACTCCAGGGGAAACTGTTAACATCATTAATGATTTTTTTACCAAAACCATCCAATCACTAGCTAGCCAACTACCCCCAACCAGCTCCTTTCAAAACTCTTCCACAACTACTACCCCACTTCCTTTCACCTTCCAGCCTGTATCTACATCAACCATCCATTCTATAATTAACAAACTAAAGTCCATTACCCTGGCAGCTAATTTCCTCCCACCAGAATATTTACAAAAAGGAGCAGATGCCATTGTATACCCTGTCTTGATCATAATAAACCGCACCTTGTCTGAAGCCACTATCCCCTCTCTCTGGAAGGTTTCTCATGTCATTCTCTTTCATAAAGGAGGGAATTCTTTAGACCTCTCAAACTTCTGACCAATAGCCATACTATCACCACTGGCCATAATTATGGAAAAGTGCATCCACTACCAATTAATGCACTATCTCACCCAAAATCAACTCCTGGCCAACTCTCAGCATGGTTTTAGGCCACACCACAGCACCACATCAGTCCTTCTATCCTTCACAAACTCTATAAACATCAACCAAAACAATAACAAACTTATCTCAGCTCTCTTCCTAGATCTCTCTAAGGCCTTTGATATGGTCAATCACCAATTGCTTCTCCATACCCTGAAGGAACTGTCAGTGAATAGTAGCTCTACTAAATGGTTCCAATCTTACCTGTCTGATAGACAACAAGCAGTTTGATTGCAGTATACCCTATCCACACGTCTACCCATTACTCTAGGAGACCCCAAGGCTCCATACTAGGACCACTACTCTACTCAGTCTTTATCAATGACCTACCCACCATCACTCCCAAGGCCACCTGAATCCAATATGCAGATGACTCTACTTTAATATGTAGTGCCTCCTCCTCAACTGAGCTTATGACCCTAACCCAGAATACTTTCAATGATGTAGAAAAATGGTTTGCAAACCATCATCTTCTATTAAACCCCAACAAAACTAAACTGCTCATCTTTTCCCCCACCTGCAAATCCTCCTCACCATTATTTATTATAAGCTCCAACAATGGCCCAATTATATCTCCAGATACTCACACAAAACTCCTGGACATCACAGTTAATAACACCCTAAAATATGATATCCATGTCAATCAAACCATCAAATCTCTCAACAAAAAACTGGGCTCCCTATACAGGACCAAACCCTTCCTCACTCCTTTTGCAAGAACCACTATCACTCAGTCCCACCTGCTATCTACCCTCCTCTATGCCTTCCCACTCTTCACTAACCTGCACCAAGCTACCCTTACCAAACTTGCTAGTTGTTACAACCATATTGCTAGATTTTCTACAGGTGCTACATCTAGGACCCACCATTGTATCAACCTAACTCAACTTAGATGGCTCGAGTGGCCCAGTCTTCTCTGATACAACAAACTTATAATAACCCACAAAATACTATATCAACCCGAAAAAACACCAGCACTAAATAAGATCATCAAACCATACAGCAACTTGAGGTCACTACGCTCTGCTGACAAACTACTGGTACAAACAACTAAGAGCATAAATGTGGCTGGGGATTCTCTATTCACCAACTCAGTAGGCAAAACTTAGAATATGCTACCTGCCAAACTTACTCACCAATCCTCCTTAACCTAGTTCAAAAAAAGCCTGAAACTACACTACCAACAGCATTGGCAGTGTCCCTGCTTAAACCCTGACTAATCACCACCTGCTGTTCCTGCAAACTCTCCCTAAGCATTTCAATCATATACTCTAAAAAGGTTATGAATTATCCCCTCGAGCCACAAATATCCCCTCGAGACACACGCTGTAGGGATCTAAGCCTCACCACAACAATAAATAGGACATGCTGGAGGGATAGATTCCTGTTCCAGAGACTTCCCATGCTCTGGAACAAGATTCCAGTCTACATTAGGCAGAACTCCTTGCTAACCGTCTTCAAGATAAACCTTAACGAGTGGATGGGAAATAGAAAGTTTACCCCGGGGATCACTTCAATGGCTCTGCTGGACAGAGGCACAGGGAACTAATCTAAGGGGGCAGCGAGAGCCAACACATTCCAGCTAGACTTATAAATGCCTTCGGGCAGATAGCCTAGTACCTATCTATGAACCTATAAACCTATGAAGTCTTGAAGAGACTTAGCCCATAACTGCATGTATTATTTTCTGAAACTGAAGCCGCATGATTTTGATATTGTCTACTATGTTTTATGTATGTTTGTAACCCTACTGAAAAGTGCATATTATACTTATCTTTAATGTTTCTAGTGTTCCTAATGTATTTGTACTCTTTTTTCTGGAGCTTTTCTACCCGGGCCTCTGCTGAAAATGGACATATATCCAGTCGGACTTTCCCGGTAAACAAATGTAAAATAAATAAAAATGATAAAACAAATGCATAAGAAGTTAATAAGTGGTCCATTTTTTAAGTTCAGTAATGACTTCAACATTGAAATAATCTTTCAGGGTAAGGAGCTGAGCTCAGCTCGCTCATCTAATACCTTGTTCTCAATGCTGATGTAGCACCCCAACCCTAAAAAGGCAGTTTGGCTTACTCTGTAGCGAAACAATTTATACCAATCAACTTCCTACTTCTTACATGTAATCCAAGCCCTCCTTAGCATAAAAAAAAAAAAAATTTAAGGAAGTGCACTTCTCGATTTTGCCCCATGACACTTTGCGTCTGTGTCAGCTGCCATCTTCAACCCACCCTCACTATGCTACTGGTAAGGATGCCTTCCTCATAAGGTGTTGGGCATCATAACACCCCTGGGTGGTCTGTTCTTTCTGAGTGATGCCAAACCTGTTGGGTATTATTGTTTGTATTTGATTCTGCAGAATTAACAATAATATCTTGTCCCTTTGAAATTAATGAAATAAAAAGAACCTTTGAATTAGGAATTTGGAGTGAGAGTCCAGTAAGATTAAAAACAATTTAGTGAGCAAACAGAGACTAAAAAAAAAAAAAAAAAAAAAACAGAAATATCTGGAAAAGAATAACAGACTTACATAACAATAGAATGGGGGGGGGGTCTTGTAATAAATTCATTAATTTAGCAGGCGCAGTGAAATTAAGTCCGGAGCATTCCGTGAGCCTAAAAGAGTTGAAAGACTTAGTTCCAACAAAGGTAACATAATTAAGAGGCCCAAGCAAGATTACTTGATTTAAGGGGAGCAGCAAATCTCATGGTGGCACAAGACCTAAAAGATGATAAACAATGTCATACGGTCCAAACAGTGCTAATGGAATCAAGAACCAAACACACAAACCTCTCACGAAGAGCGATGCACGGCCAACCAAACTATGCAAGTAACACAACGGCCAGCAATTATTGTTCCAAAATCATTTTAATAGCAGATTTACAAAGGATATATAATATATATCCTGCTCCAAACGGTTCGGTTCCCCTTCTTCAGTGGAGCTAAGATTTGAAAAAAAAACAACTGATTCCCTTTAATAGTGTCAGTACACATTATAGACAATCAAAATTCAATACTTTTTTCAAACATATTTTCTTAATATAAAGTAGACCCAACAACCATATTATAATACTAAGGGCTAACACATTGCCCTATATGTTTATATATAAACTATATATATATAAAAAATATAAAAAAATATAAATGAAATAAAAAAAAAAAAAATAAAAATAAAGAATAGAGTACACAAAAATATTTGCACATTGTCAACCTCAAATCTAGATATATGAAGCAATTGATTTGGATATAATAACACTCTTAATAAACATATATCTTTCAATATTAGATAAATAATCTATGTTATATAAGATATATCAATCATAATAATGCATAAATATATATCACACGTGTCAATGCTCTGCATTCTATGTTGGAAAAACTTCCAGGCCCCTTAGAATAAGAATTGGGGAACATAGAAGTAATATTAAAAACAAAATATCTACTAATGCCCTTTATTTACATACTATGAAACATCTCACGGCAAAATTTAAGTTTACTATTATTGACAGGGTTGTTGGTGATAGGAGTCACCAACAAGGCTGGGACAACATTTTGACAGAAAAAGAAAAATACTGGATCATACATTTGGGTGCATTATTCCCGCCAGGTATTAATGATCACCTATAACATATTTCTTGTGATATATATTTATGCATTATTATGATTGATATATCTTATATAACATAGATTATTTATCTAATATTGAAAGATATATGTTTATTAAGAGTGTTATTATATCCAAATCAATTGCTTCATATATCTAGATTTGAGGTTGACAATGTGCAAATATTTTTGTGTACTCTATTCTTTATTTTTTATTTTTTATTTTTATTTTTATTTTTTATATTTTTTTTATTTTTTTATATATTTATATATTATATATATATTATATAGTGTGTGTGTTATTATAGGTAGTATATAATATGTATAATATGGTTACTTTACTATTTATAAAAATAAAATTGAAAAAAAAATTGAATTTTGATTGGTCTATAATGTGTACTGACACTATTAAAGGGAATCAGATGTTGGCTTTTTCACAAATCTTAGCTCCACTGAAGAAGGGGAACCGAAACCGGTTTGGAGCAGGATATATATTATATATCCTTTGTAAATCTGCTATTAAAATGATTTTGGAACAATAACTAATGGAATCAAGAACAGCAGAAGCATTAAAACTGAACTTAGCCCCAAACAAGGTTAACTGAGTCAGAAAACTCATAGCTGGCATAATCAAGTCACGAGCTTATGATTCTTGAGGAATCAGTGAACCACAGAAGCAAAAATGATTTGTGCACTCACATGTGTGCTTGATCTAAGTGTTACAGAGATCTATTTGAATTTTAATTCAGCCGGCAGAAGTGCAGGTCTTTGCTGTGACAGATGCTTAATACTTGGAGAGTGCTACAATATGTTTCTTTTTTGTTTTAATAAATGTAAAAAAAGGCTACATATTGCAGTCAAGATTCCTCTCAAGCAGGAGTTCCCATCAACAGCAGGGTTCATTTGTGGCTAACACAAGTCAGAGCACTGACGAAAGATAGTAACTTGTAGTTGTCATGCAAGAAGATGTTAATGCTGCCTAGTAACTGGAGAAGCTTACAGGTAGTTTGATCCTGAAATGTGCTGAGAATGATACTACTAACACAAAATGTGAAACTGTCATCATAGTGTACTGACAGAGGATTCCAACTAATCAACGGTAGTGTGTAATACGATGCAGAATCTTAAATAGGACAACCATAAAGAGAGCATAAATCTAATTAGCATGCATTAATGAAAATGACGATGAATAGATAGTGCAACATGACAGAGGTATTTCCACAAATATATAAAATCATCAGTAAGGCCACCTTGTTGTAAGGGCAATATACAAGTGTGTGTGTGTGTGTGTGTGTGTGTGTGTGTGTGTGTGTGTGTGTGTGTGTGTGTGTGTGTGTGTGTGTGTGTGTATATATATATATGAGAATTTCATCAAACACTGAAAATTTAAAATGCCAACCATGAAAAGAACAATAATTTCAAAGTTTAGATCAAATCTAAAATGATCAAAAACAACATTTTTTTTTTTTTTGCAAGAAGGCAAGCCCTGCTTCAGTCCCCCCCCCCTGCGCACCCAATTCCAAGCTTGCACAACTATGGGGTAAGAGTAAATTCCCTTACCCCTCTGCACCATGATCCCATACAAAACAAAAACTCCATTGAAAATGGCATTCACTCATATAAACATTCATTGTTATTTACAGCCTGAAAAACTGTTGGCTTGTATGTGCATTCAGTGTTTCAGACTGTACCTACATATAAATAGACAGATAGAGATACAGATAGATAGACATAGATAGAGAGATAAAGATATAGGCATAGATACCAGTGATACACTTTTATTGTTAACAATCTAATTTCCTGTGAAAATGTATGCAATGTGACACTTTTCTCTTTAAGTCCCCGTAAAAAGGAGCTTTGCCCATTCAGATGGTGCCAGGAATCAAAGGCAAAATAACTAAATAAATAAATTATCTGTTCATTAGCTAATGAAATGAGGTGTGAAAATGGCAAAACAATATAAGTGAGCCTGTCATAAAATACACACAAAGAACACCTTCAGCTTTTAAACTTCTGTTTTGCACTTTTATGTGTCTTATGATGTAAGGAAATAAGTGAATCTATAGAATACAATATCCAGTAATGTCTTGGTTTACCATTCGTTTATACATTTAAATAAATGTATGACACTTAAATTCGATAAATGTAACAAACAGGTTTTATGATGTTCTAAAGTATATGTCATTGAAACACAATTCCTGTCCCACAGGACAAAAATTCATTGAGCTGTAATAGTTCAGATATAAGTATGACATCTAACTATATGAGTTTTAAGGAAGTCTCACTGTAATAAAAACTCAGATTCTCTTGTTTTCCTTCTTTCTCCTTATATACCCCTCTCCCACTATACAGACATATCTTTGTTCTTAGTCTCTCTCATTATGTGCTTAGCCTCCATGAACTTTCCTTAACCTCATTTAATCGCATTGATTCTCCATGCACTTTTCCTATGGCTCATGTAACCACTCATTGGTTGTAAAAAACTGTGTGATAACATGTAACCAAGTGTGAAAGTCTGTATGTGAAACCCAATTCCATGCCTTTCATTAAATAGTACACAGTGGGATGTGCTCTTTATAGCAATTCACATCACAACATACTAATACTGTGCTGGCAAGAAGAACTCCCGCAAATATGTTGTGTCATCTTTGACTGTAAAACAGTAGCCACTACTGGCAAGTTTGAGCAGGGACACACTGCCAAGATTACTTGCAATTCTATACCTGCTCTTGCTGATGAAACCAAATACAGAACAGAAACTAGTTTAACAGCTGATGATCAAGCATTTCTGATGCACAAAACCAGATTTCCAGTTCATATTAAAAGTGTTCTAGTCTGAAATTACCTAATATTGTAACTCTGTACGTTTTGCAAATAAAGTAGAAGTTATTAATCCGACTCTGCAAAGAATAACATAAATTGACATTAAGAACTTAATGCAGACTTGTATACAAATGTCATTATCTCAATAATGTGGATATTATGATTAATTTAAAGTGTAATTACTGTAATACACAAATCTTCGTAACGTTAGATTTTTGAATTTTACCTTGAACTGGCACATTATCAGAACTTTATTAAGTCGCAATAAAGTGATACCTGCATGCAAAACATTTAATCCTTCTGTTTTAGCATTGTGTACACAGTTTTCTGTGTTAAAAGGCTAAAGGCTAAAAAACGTCAGGGTAAGCTCTTTAAAAAAGAAATACAATAAGGAATATTAGAAGCAGGTATGGAATGCTAGTCCCAACTTTTTTTCAGTTCTTTTGATTCAAACTTCCTTGTGTAAACACAATTTACTGTCACTCCTAAATATTTCTAGGAGTTTCTTGTGCTGAATATTTTCTAGCATGACTATTAATCCTATGTGTTTTTGCAATTGTCACACAGCAATCAAACTTGGGGAGGAATCTGAGTATGAATGTATTATAATACAAGGAAGTATGAGAGAGAGAGAAAGGTTTTTGGAAATGATGCTAAATGTTAGATGGACGTTGGGAAATAGGAAAATAGAAACAGGAGTGTTTGTATCATATTAGTAAAGTAGCTTGGGGATGGTTATGGAATGGGTGTCACAGGTGAAAAGGGTATTTGAGAAGTATAATGGTAGAGTAGGAAAGGTGGGTGGCAACTGGGGTAAGATAGCAGGTTTGCCACCCTCAGGTTAATTATTGCAATGAGCAATCAGTTTATAGCCAGTAAAGAGCAGTTAATAAGGAGGCATAAAGCAGAACAGGTTTTATTTTATTTATTTACTGAATGCAGAAAGCAGGAAGCTAGGCAGACTAACTAACTGCCATATACAGTGTTATCTATTGGTCAAGAGAAAGGACAGTGGCCAAATTAGTAAATGGTCCTTAGAGTGCAACTGCTCCTTGGGGGGATGTCACAGCCACTTTCCAGCAGAGGGCTTGCATGTATTTGAAATTTAAATTTATTACACAGTAATGCTCTTCATTTTAATTGTATATACATTGCAGAATGAAAATATTCTCTCTGAAAGCTTAGAGCTGGATCTTCTGGCAGAGTCCCTACAGTATCGGTGTCTGGAATGGACATAATGTTCACAGGGTAATGCACAAATGTCAATATTCTCAGTGATAACTTTGGAGAGCTGGACCTTGTGGCAGACCTCCTGCAGTATCAGGGTCCGATTATCTCAGTGGCATTGCTTCTAAGCTGAAGTGCTAAGTTTGGTAACAATGGGAAGATGCAATTATTTCTCCTGGCAGGAACTGTAATAGCATAGTAATCCACTGATCATAGTCCCAGTTTAAAATGGCTTGTCTCTGCTATCATTTTAATAATTGTTAGCTTGGCGGTACTTACCATACTTCTGAAATTCACTACGTTTGTGATAATTTGACTTTTCCAACAGTGCAAATATGCCAGTTTTAAAACACAGATAACACCCAGAATGATTCTGGGATTCAAAGACAAGATAACTTGCTTTAATAATTGGCTATGTAGCTGGTGTCAGTCTAGAGGGATCCAGTATGTCATTTGGGACAAGATGGATGACAGGCCTTCCTGATTTGTCAAGTATGGTTTGCACCTCTCTCACTAAGGCTTTTATAATCTTGGTAAAGCTTTTATTGACACTATACTGTCTTTTAAGCAGAGTCCACCTGCTGGATACCTCAACCTTGTAAATTATAAATCTGAGCACAATGGAAGGGCTCTAGTCAATGCCAGGAGTCTATAAAAGACTTAAGCTTGAGGCCCTTGTGCAACTTGAATGCATTCTTACTTGTATCGTGACAGAGTCATGGTTCCAAAACAATGAAATTACTCCCTGTATTACAAGATTTGGTCCTTATCATGTATTTAGACCTATGGACAATTATGGGGCAGTATCAATATCTGTCAAGGGTATCTGTTAAATAAAATTAAGAATTCAATACACAGGAGGTTCAGATTCAAAGGTTTACTAGTGTACACCAGCAGGCAAAAAACGTACAAGTACAGAATTTTGTCTGACATGAAACAGGAAGCACACAATTTTATATAGGTTTAACATTCAAGCTATGCCCACCTTACTGAAGTGATATGTCACAGGGCATCTACATCACTTTAGCTTACAAGCCTCTATTCATTTAATCTGTTGATGCTGTATATTTAAAAAAAACTTTTCCTCTAGATACAATACGGCCTTGCTATCCAGCTGGTCAGTCATAATGTCTTTCTGTAAAGTTACTTATTCAAGGTTTCATATCAGTTCAAATACAATAGCAGCTTCAGTCTTTTAATGCATGTCTTTGTTCTCTGTTACACTTTCTCACACAGTTGCGTGCTATCTAAGTAACACATATACAAGGCCAGATCATTCCAACAGGAAAGAGCAGAAGATTTCATTATTTCACACATTTAATTTCCTGACCCAGCAGATAATTACTTGTGAAAAGCATAAACATTAAAACTTGCTAAGCTAGCATTCTGCCAGGGTCAGAGATCAGCTTTGCTTCAAGCCACACTGCAGTTTCAAAACTACTTCACATTTAGACATGAATTAATTTTACTACTATATGATGAATAGAATAAAATGCATTATATACTACTTTGCTTTTAAACTAGTATTTCTCATGTATTCAAATGCACATTTTTCTAACATTTTCCCCCCTATTAATACTTTTTATTCTATTTTGAAGTATGCATATTGTCATTTCATCTTCTAGCCTTTTCCACTCAGGATTTTCAGCTAGGTGAGTCATTCAATCTATACTTCAGAAAAAGCGTCATCTGAAATCAATCTTTCAATTTCAATATCTTGGTAGAAAGTTTCAGTAACAGATACATCAACAAAATCTTTGATTAATCTTTTCATGCAGGGAATTCCGCAGCAAACACATGCTCCTATTAGGAGTATACCCACACAAATGGCAATCAGAATATTCATTAGGATGGAACCCCACCCCCCCAAATAGATTCTGGAAAAAGTCCGTCAGTGGGTTTGGGCCTGGTTCAGTCATGGCTGATACTTGCTGAATTACCTCTAGGTGGTTATTTATCTCATGACGATTGTCAGGAATAAAAGCACAGCATTCTTCTTTGATAAGCGCACATGTACCACCTCTCGCCACTAGGGTGAAGTCAAGAGCCATCCTATTTTGTAGCACAACAGTTCTCATTGCATTCAGTTCATCAGTCACCAATTCTAGGGCGGAAAAAGTTGCATTACTCATTACTTCGAGAAGTTTCGACAACTTCCTCAGCTCCCAGATCAATTTGACTGCTCCATAGGCTGGGAATATTCCCGCCCAGGATATAACACTGTCACTCAAGTCCATATGAGTCAATTCGCTTTTGTCTTTTACTGAATTATGGTCTTTCCAACCAGCTTCGATCTTTCCAACTGGATTCACAGGTTTCTTAACTGGACCTTTGGATTTTCGAGCTGTTTCTCTTACGTTTCATATCTTACCCAAAGGTAATTCTGCAGTATGTCTTATTGCCGGAACCAAGTAACCCAAAAAACAACTGCCGGACCACTTCTCAGGTAACCATTTATATGCCTTTTTCCCACAAATAAAATAACAGTTTTCTACTTTAGTACTAATACACATCAGCCCTGCATGAAACATTTTCTGATCTATAACTGACAATTGTTTAAACAAAACTGGATTTTTTTGAATGTCACTCATAGTTGTTTTCAATGAGTTCAAATACGAGTCATAATTAGTATTGCAAAAAGTATTGCCATTACTATTCTTAATATAACATCGGTAAGATATAGTTATATTGCAATTGCTCCAGCCCACCTGGAGAGTGTCATTTTTATAGAAACATACAACTCCTTTTTGTGTGACAGGTAAAAATAAAGCTATTTTGTCCTGTGATCTCACAGTTCCTGTGTCGAAAAGTAAATTCTCCCAAGTCTCATTTATCCCCAAAGGGACAGCGGACATTATCAGTCCTCCATATGCTGTTGGTATAGCTGTACAAACCCAGCAATTTGAAATGTTCATAGTCTCTGCATACACACGTTTCATGGCTAGGTATGTGTTAAAATTTGGATGCCAGTCTGTAGACGTTTCATCACGCCTTCCCACTTTCACTTGTGTGGTTGTGTGTAGGATAAACCACAGCAAGAGGAAAATTGTCACAATTACAGTTAATAAATGTACACACAACAAAATGATTATGCAACATCTCTGGGGTTGATCTAAACTTCTATTTGCTTTGTTTTTGGCCATCTCGGTCTGGTTGTGTATCAGTCACAAAGTTTTTATCAAGTTGAAAGTTCTTTACCGGTTTACAATGCATCAAATGAACCCAGGACGTCCTCTCAGCCACTCTAACTGCAGTAGGAGTTGCCAACAGAACCTGGTACGGTCCCTCCCACTTTGGACTCGCCCAATTCTTCCTTTTCGTCACTTTCACCCAAACGTATGTCCCAGGAACCAAGACTGCTTCCACCGGTCTGGTCTGTTCCTTATCTGAAAAAGAGTTAAACTGCAAAACAGATTTATTAGTTAACAGTTTCCTCATATAACTAGCTAATGAACTGTCAGCCTCTTGCTCTGCAGGCATGAGAGCTTTCCACTGAGGCACATAATATGCTCTCCCAAAAACCATTTCAAAGGGAGTCAAACCCTTTACATTTGGAACCGTTCTCATACTCAGCAGTGCTAAAGGCAGACAGTATATCCAATTCTTTTGGGTCTCCTCTACTAGCTTCCTAAGTTTATTCTTTAGGATACCATTGTACCTTTCCACCAGTCCTGCTGACTGTGGGTGGTAAGCACAATGGTTCTTTAAGGAAATACCAAAAAATCTCCCAAGCTGGTGAATCGTTTGATTCACAAAATGTGTGCCATTGTCACTATAAATCCTTTCTGGAATGCCAAATCTAGGGATTACTTCTTTTATCAGGGCTTTCGCCACTGTTGCTGCATCCGGGTTTTTGGTTGGAAAAGCTTCTACCCATTTAGAAAACATGTCTACAATAACTAAACAAAACTTTTTCCCTTCACATTTATTCAATTCTATGAAATCCATACAAATAGTATGGAACGGGTATGGTGGTATAGGAAAACTTCCTTGCTTGGTTTTAAATGCCCCTTGTGCGTGATGCTTGTTACAAGTATGACAAGCTGCACAAAATTTTTTTGTGTAATTTGTGTATCCGTATGTTTGGAATATTCGATTTACTAACTGTACCATCCCCCCTGTTGAGACATGGCACTGTCCATGGCTCAACAAAGCTGCATATCTAAATAAATTAGACGGCAATATTGTTTATCTTTCTTTGGAAATGTACAGTCCATTCTCAAGAATTGCACCTCGTTTTACCCATTTTTGTTTTTCTGCTTTTGTAGTAAGCATCTGCATTGTTTTTAACATGTCTGAATCTAAAATCTCAGAGGGTTGTAATTCCTCATTTAAAAGTAAAGCTTCTGAGTCTGAGGCTGCTTGCTTTGCAGCTACATCAGCTCATGCATTGCCTTTTGAAATCTTATCCTGCTGTTTTGTATGAGCTACACATTTACAAATAGCTACTTTGGTAGGTAACTGAATAGATTCTAATAACTCCAAAATAAATTGCGCATGATTAATAGGTTTTCCACTAGATGTTATCATTCCTCTATTTTTCCATTGTTGTGCGAATACATGTACTGTAGAAAAAGCATACTGACTATCAGTATATATGTTCACACTTTTGTTTTTTGCTAAGGTACATGCCCTTGTCAAAGCTATCAATTCAGCTGCTTGTGCAGATAAGTTGTGTGGTAAGGATTGAGCTTCTAAAATTTCAGTGTCTGTAACTACTGCATACCCCACCAGATTCTTCCCTGTAGGACCCCTTCTGCATGAGCCGTCCACGTAATATGTCACCTCGGCATTATCCAAGGGCATATCTGTAAGATCTTGTCTAGGTAAAGCTAACTGTTCAATTTCCTGCAGGCAGCTGTGTTGTGTGCCCTCCGTAGGAGTTGGAAGTAATGTTGATGGATTCAATGTCGTACATCGTTCAATTGTCATATGAGGTTGGCTCAGCAGTATAGTCATACATGAAAGATGTCTAGCAGGAGAAAGGTATGCCACTTTCTCTTGCAGTAAAATTATTGCAACTGCATGAGGCACTCTCAATGTGAGAGGGTGGAATAACACCACTGAGGCCGAAGCCTGTACTGCCATTGAGGCTGCAACTACTGCTTGTACACAGTGAGGCAAAGATCGCGCCACTGGGTCTAACAGTGATGAATAGTAGGCTATGGGGCGTTGTTTGTCCCCATGTTGTTGCGTCAATACTGACGTCATATATCCTTACTTACAATTAACGGTCTGAAAGAACCGTTTGTGATAATTTGGAAGTCCTAAAACTAATGAAGAAGCTATCAATTGCTTCAACCTGCAGAAAGCCGTTTCTGCTTCAGTTGTCCATTGTAAAATATCTTGTGCTGCCATTGGTGTCTTATATATCAAGTCAGTCAGTGGAGCAGATTCCAAAGCATAATTTGGTATCCAGCTCCGACAAAAGTTGGTTGTACCTAAGAAAGACATCATTTCTTTCTTGGTTGTTGGTTTGGGTGCTTGCAAGATTGCTGTTTTTCTTTCCTCATCTAGTATTCTACCTTCATTGGATATTACATATCCCAAGTATCTAACTTGTTTTCTCCAAAGTTGTAACTTACTTTTGTTTACTTTGTGTCCTTGTGTTGCTAAAAATTTCAATAATGCTACAGTATCCTCCCTGCACTGTTGCTGGGTGGGGGCTGCTAGCAAGATGTCATCTACGTAAAGTAGAATTTGACTACCTCCCGGTGGGGTAAACCCTGCCAGGTTGCTAGCCATTTCTTGTGCAAATATTGTTGGGCTCTCACAATATCCCTGTGGTAGTCGAGTATACGTATACCTGTTACCCAGAAATGTAAATGCAAACCAATATTGACTATCAGGATGTATAGGTATTGAAAAGAAAGCATTGCTAATATCTACCACAGAGAAATACTTCTGTTGTGGTTCTAAATCATTTAACAAAGTATGTGGGTCTGGCACCGTGGGTGCTCTAGGTATTACTGCATTGTTTACAGCTTGTAAATCTTGTACCATCCGCCATTCCCGTTTGCTTTTTAACAGGAAATAGGGGTGTATTACATGGTGAATCAGGAGATTCTACCAGTACTCCTTCTTTGAGTAATGCTGCTATTATAGGCTTAATTCCTATTTCTGCATCCTTTCTCAAAGGGTATTGTCTTTTCTGTGGTCTAAAAGCTGACTTTGGGGTAATTGTAACTGGTCCTGCTGTTCAAATAAGTCCTACATCTGACTTGCCTGTTGACCAGAGAGTTGTTGGAATTTCACATAAGGCCTTTTCTTCTTCTTCCAATAAAAATGCTAATCAGCTGTCCTCGCTAGATTGCAAGTGTACAGCTGGATGTGTCTGTGTCAACCAATTCAGTTTTTGTATCCCTTGTTCTGACAGTTCTAAATCAGTCTGTTTCTCCCATCTTGTTACTTTTTCTCCTATATCTGCCCATTTAACACTTTTGTTCTTTGTCAAGCTGACATGTGGCAACCGATTTGATCTATACAATGCAAGGAATTCTTGAGGTAATGAACAGCTAACTACACTGTTCCCCTCAGTATCCCAGTACAAATTACGCAAAACCAATCTAGTTGCACGATTTTTAAACAATTCTTGCTCATATTCTCTATCAGGTCCTGGTGTAGTACAGTAGTATAGGGTACAGTGTAACAAATGCTGTCGATCAGTGTCAAGGGAGGGGGCTTTACTGATGGCTACATTCATCAGTTCCTCGGTTACTGCCCCTGGACCAGTCGTGACTAGGTCCTAGCTGTACCAGTAAAAAGTTTCACCCTCCGGTCACACTACAAAGGTATCCATTTGTCTCTGTGCCTCCATACCTTGTACAGTTGGAACTACTGCTATGCCAAATATCTGCATAAGGTCCCTGCCCAATAGGTTTACTGGACACTTTGCAGAAACAACTATTTTACTTTTCTGGGTCATACCTGAAACAGGGTCAGTTATTGCTATATCATGGGAAAGTGGTTCCCTGTATAGCTGTCCATTTGTGGCTTTTACTAGTATATAATCAGGTGATTCGGAATGTTCTGGTAACTTGGAGGGGTGTATCAAAGTCCGTGACGCTCCTGAGTCACATAGGAATTTGACTTCCCTTCCCTCCACCAGAAGTGTAACTTCCGGTTTTGTATCTGCCAAGTAGAGCTCTAAGCTCAATAATGCTAAGTCCAAAATTTCACTTTCTTCATCCTCCATATCTACTTGCACTTCCTCTACTCCTTCTATCACATTTACATTTGTTTTCTGTTTATTAACTTTTCCTGATGATTTCTGACTTTCACTTAATGTATCCTCACTATCATATAGTCAGTCCTCATCTCCCTTATCTTCTGTGATTACCTTTTTGTTTTGCCTACAATCCCTTGCTAGATGTCCCTTTTTTCCGCACTTGAAGCATTCACCTCTCTTTTTCCTCTCTTCAAAATCTTCTGATCGTTTGTCAGACTGTTTGTTTCCCTGGGTATTTTTCTTGCCCTTTTTACCTGACTGTAATACAAATACTTCAGCTCCGTCTTCAGCAGTGAAGACTTGTGCCTTCTTTTTCTTTTTACTATTATAATGTCTCTCAGCATGTCTATCGTATTCGAGTAAGGATTGTAGCCTCCCTGTTCGATGATCTATCATATGCTTTGTAATGAAGCTACTAATAGGTGCAATGCAACCTTTCAAAATTGCATTTTTTAATTGTTGTTCATACGGGGAATCATTCGTTTGGTTCTCAGGAACCGACATACCGCTATGATTATTAAAACATTCTAATAATCTAGCATACTATCCAGCTATTGTCTCATTTTCCTGTTGTATGCATTGATTAATGCAAGTCCAGTCTGCTCTAGGTTTTCATTTCTCAGAGATTCGGTCTGTCAGACCTTTCACTCTGTTGTCTAACTCTGCGTCACTATGTGGGAGTGGTCTAAGCTCTGCATTACGAGGATTCCAGGTGCCACAAATCATGTGCCAATCTGGATCTATAATTTGTCTTACTACTTTTTCTACTTCTTCCCCATTCAAGTGGAAGCTTAACCTCATGCCTTGTAAATCTTCTAAAAATTTCGTAAAATTAACTTTCGGATGGGGAATTCCCTCAGTAGCCTTCCGGATGTCTTCCGGTGTCCATGGTCTATATACTAAGAGTGTTGGATCCTGCCCTTCCTGTCCTGCCTGAGGATTTGGAACTTCTATAAGTGGGCATATTTCTTCCTCACTGTCATCCTGTAGATTTCTCTCTATTTGGTATGATTCTGTGTCCCTATGTGTTTTACGTGTTCGGGACCTAGTCTCAATAGGATCTCTAACAAATGGTTGTGGTCTTACTGAAACTTCAGGATAACGCAGAGGCGGACCAGCCTGTCCACTCGCTTCATATCCTGAAAAGGGTAAGGGAGGAGGTAAGGGAGGAGGAGGAGGAGCTGTCGCTATTACCAAGTTATTATCCTCTTTGTCTAAAAATAATGTTTTTGAATTTTTAAGCTTCTGTTCTCTACGATTTGCTTCCTCAATCCACCTGTGTGCTTGAGGAATGCCTAGTTGGCGTTGCTTTTTTGCCTGACCTCCCGCATCAGATTTAAGCTGTTTAAGGAGTTTAACTAGTGAAGTTTTATCTAGTTTACCATCAAATTCATATTTATTAACCCATTTCGTATAATACCTAACGTTATCAGAACGTTGTAATTGCATGTATTTTGCGTCTTCGGTTAGGGGCGGATCTCGCGAGGTTTTAGTGCACTGATTACCCATGTCAAAGAAAATGTTATGTAACCCTTTTTTATCACGTGATATCAAGTTCTTAGTTCCTGTTTACAGTTTATCTAGAATAACTGTCTACCTTATTCTGTTACCCTGATCTATGATCAAATATACAGTACTTCCTTTTGTCCCTGATCTGCAAAACAAATCTTGACCACAATAAACTGTAACCTAGTCCCTGATCTAAAACAGAAAAAAGGCAAATTCTTCCTACCTGAGCCTCCGGTATTGAAAATCGTTCAAGTTCCGCTTTTCAGCCACAGATCAGAAAGTGGCCAGCCTCTTTACACACGACAATTCAGTCGGAGGTCTTTTCACTCAAGAAGAACCATTTTGGTAACTTCTCCTGCGCAGTATTCGACCACCGATATGCTCTGATCTGCGGCTTACCAAGGGAATTCCGGTCCGAAGGACCAAACTGTTAAATAAAATTAAGAATTCAATACACAGGAGGTTCAGATTCAAAAGTTTACTAGTGTACACCAGGAGGCAAAAAACGTACAAGTACAGAATTTTGTCTGACATGAAACAGGAAGCACACAATTTTATATAGGTTTAACATTCAAGCTATGCCCACCTTACTGACGTGATATGTCACAGGGCATCTACATCACTTTAGCTTACAAGCCTCTATTCATTTAATCTGTTGATGCTGTATATTTAAAAAAAACTTTTCCTCTAGATACAATACGGCCTTGCTATCCAGCTGTTCAGTCATAATGTCTTTCTGTAAAGTTACTTAGTCAAGGTTTCATATCAGTTCGAATACAATAGCAGCTTCAGTCTTTTAATGCATGTCTTTGTTCTCTGTTACACTTTCTCACACAGTTGCGTGCTATCTAAGTAACACATATACAAAGCCAGATCATTCCAACAGGAAAGAGCAGAAGATTTCATTATTTCACACATTTAATTTCCTGACCCAGCAGATAATTACTTGTGAAAAGCATAAACATTAAAACTTGCTAAGCTAGCATTCTGCCAGGGTCAGAGATCAGCTTTTCTTCAAGCCACACTGCAGTTTCAAAACTACTTCACATTTAGACATGAATTAATTTTACTACTATATGATTAATAGAATAAAATGCATTATATACTACTTTGCTTTTAAACTAGAATTTCTCATGTATTCAAATACACATTTTTCTAACAGTATCAATACCTCATGACAGAGTCCACTGAAGATCTCCCTAAACTAGATTGACTATAACTTTATAGCTAGCTGTAGAACACCATCAATGTCCTCTTGCTACAATGATAGCTATCGTAACACCTTAGCTGAAACCCTCATAAAACCAAGCACGTTTCAACTACAGGATTGCAATTATCCATCAATAAACTAGCTTACCTATGCTACCAGTGGTTGGCATGTCCACCATTTCTATGACATTTTAATTGTTAATTCCCTTGTGCAGTTAGTTAACCATCCTACCAGTGGCCCCAATACCCTTGTTCCTATCCTCACAATTACGGCCGCTTCTTGCAAATTCCCATATGTATCATCTTCCCTTGTTAAGCCAGACTACAAATCATTAATCTATTCCTTGAAAACTCATGGTATGTGCCCTGCAAATACCTCCATGTTTAGTGACTTTTCAAAAGCAAACCTTCTTCAGTTACTTGATGGCCTTAACTTAATTCCACTGCAATACTCACCCAATGCATCCCATTGCTGAAGTTGCTGCATAAACCTCTGACATCTATTCCCACTTGAATAGTAGTATTGCTATAACAATCTCTATCTGCATCAAAAAATAATGAGAAATTTAAAAATAACCCCTTATTGTGGAATACTTATATCAATTATTTATTTTATTTATTTACTGACATTTGATTACCGGGAAAGTCCAACTGGGTAGGAGTTCATTTTTTGTGGAGGCCCAGGGAGAAAAGCTCCAAGTATTACAAAACATTTCAAGAATAATAATTTTAAAGTCTTTAAAAATAATACAAAAAAAAAAAACAAATGCAGTTTAAATAATTATATCAAATTAGACATAATCGGAAAACATTGCTTAAGTGTAGATACAATTTACATGGCAATGATTTAACAGTTAGAGAAATTTTAGACAGTTTATAGAGAAATTAAAGGTTAGTTAATATAATACAAATAGGAATTGCAATATGAAGTGATAAAAAGCAGGTGTATGGTATATTTATAGAGAAAGCCAAGGGAGATAAATTGATAGAAGTAAGGAAGTGAGTGATGAAGGGAGAGTAAGGAGATGCAAGGTAAGAACAGGTATTTGTCCACATTTAGGGATATAGTTTATCCTGGTGTTGAGCAAGAACAGAGCCACCTTTTCGCTAGTAAGTCTTTCAGAAATTTTTTAAAGGATAGGAGGGAGGGTATTGACCTAATGAATAGAGATAAGGAGTTCCAGGCCTTAGCAACAAGCTACAAGTACAAGCAATGCCCAGCAGATTTGATTGGTTTGCGGTTAGCCAAGAGCTTTTTGGACACTGGATCATAATGACTGACTGAGAACTTAGTTGTTTAGAATGTTACTGAGTCCCAGATGGCCAGATGGATTCTGAATAATTTTATGGGTGGTAAGAAGCTGTGTATATGTTAGTTGATGAGGTAATTGTTACAAGGTCAGTCTTTTTGATGCTATACAGTGTTTGTTATTCGCTGCAAATTTAGCAACTTTTTTATAACATTGTTCCAGCTTTGATTTTTGTGATGCTTGAATGTTAGTAAGGATGTGAGCACCGTAAAGATGTGTGGGGAAAAGATAAGTAGTAGCTTTAGTTGCATTGATGAGAAAGGTTTTGGATCTATAAAGCAGCACTAGTTTTTGATGAGTTTTTCTTATGCAATTTTGTATATGCAAGACGAATTTAAGATTATCGTGAACTATCATCCGTAATAATATAATATGAGAAGTGACTTCAATGGTTGTTATTATGAAGAGAGAGGACTTTATTTTTTTATTTATTTATTTATTTGTGGGAGAGGGATTTGAGGGTAAAAGTAGGAGTTTGTTTTTTTAGAGTTGAGCATGAGTTGTGAGTTACAAAGCCATACTTCAGCTGCTGAAAGCTTCCTGAGTAATTTTTTGGAGGTGTGCCACATTCTCAGATGTACAAATGAGAATGGAGTCATCTGCGTACTGTATTAGGGAGGCTTGCTGTGTGGATGGGGTTGGTTGGAATGTTAAAATGGAGTGGACCAAGAATAGACCCATGTGGTACACTGGTGGTATCTGGAAGGTAGAGAGAGAGGGTGGAGAGCTATTTTACAAACTGATACCTATTGCATAGGTAGCTTTTAAACCATAGAATAATGGGGTGAGACAGATCTAATGAAGACATTTGAAGTAGACGTTTGCTGTAACAAACTGGGTCAAAGGCTTTAGACAAGTCTAGAAATAAGGAGGATACTAGTTTGCTGTTATCTCTAGCTTTATTGCCAGTATCTATATAAGTTAGAAGTGCAGTGTTAGTACTATGGGAACGAGAGAAGACATGTTGTGTGGGGGACAGGAATTCTTCCTACAGGAGATAGTTTAGCAATTGTTTTTGAATCGATTTTTTTCAAATGCTAATTGTTAATTAATTGTTTAACAAAAGAAAGAAAGTATTGATGCTTATAGGAGATCTCATTCTACTTGCCTTAAGAGCACACTTAAGCAAATAGTTAAGAGGTTAAGGGGACATTAGGAAGCTCAGACCTAAATATGAACTTAAAATACCAGTAAAATAAAAATAAACTTTTTAATGACATGATAAGCCTGCTTAAAGACAGAACCACATATAAGGATCATTTCCACACATTCACTTACTCCATATCATCCATCACAATAGTATCACCTGCTTTAAACTATATCGCTTACTACATAGCCCCCACAGAGCACTTCTCTAGAGCTTCCCTCCACCAGGAATAGAGCTGGTCAACACAGGAAAACTAGACATCTCCCACTACTGCTAGGTCTGAATATCCCTTTCAGCTGCTTCTCTGGCAGTATTTGCCTATTCTGATTGTTTAGCCTTTCAGGAAAGTTTAAACCAATAGAAGAGATTAATAGATCAAGAAAGAACTAGCTTTTGTCTAGCTGCTATTAGGTATGCCAGTACAGCCAGTTTCTTCCACACCCAGCTGATTTTACACCAGTGCTAAACAATAGATGAAATGCACTGTTTCTGCTGTATTTTATAATAGGTTGCCCTGTCTTTATTTGAGCAGGTGTCCCTACAACTGTTCTCACTGTTCACCCCTGAAATATATATACTGCTTTTCAATATTTTTCTCCCTAAAACTAAATAGCTCTGTAGAAACATAGCAAACAGCAACATTTTAGCCTGTCTGATAAAAACAACTCATAGAATGAAAAAATATTTCGCATTAGAGTTTGATTACATTGCTGATGAATAAACATTTTTTGTACATTAGCGTAGCTCAGAACCTTACACTTTTCTTTGGAGACTAATGTAGCTCCACTCAGCTATGCTACAACTGGCTTAACTACAGTCCACTCCCAACCCCATATCAATAAATTTATTAACCAAAGTACATCACCTGACAATCCTCTATCCCCATATCATAAACTCTGTTGGCCAAAGCATATTGCCTGATGCTTCACTACCCATAACAGGTAATATAACCAACCAATTAAAGCCTAATAAATAACAAATTACAAATAAGAAAACAACAATATTTTTCCTCATCCTTTTTTTTATCAACCCACCTACCCAATAGGTGCATCACAATACTTTTTGTAGATTTCTTCCTCCTATTTCCTTTCTATACTGCTCTGTACAGCTATTTCACACCTCACAACATACATATACATCTACTTCCCCCTAATAGGAACTTTAACTATCCTAACTACTTATGAATCATGCCCTTTTTACACGCAAATGAATTCCTTCATAAAAAATATTTACCCACTGTATACAGATGCAACTCCCTAATCTGGCCAGTTCTCTTCAGCATGGACAAAATTTCACTCAAAAATATACATTACTAATGTACACCAAATACAAAACCCCACACTCCAGTGCAAAAATGTCATACAACTACTTCTCCATAACCTCAAAAACTCCACTATCTATGCCAATAAATTAATAGAGAGTGGACATGTACACCCTAACTGTGGCCCAACATTAGGCCCAGCTAAACAAACCCAGAAACCAACTCAACAACCCCACCTACACAAATACTCTCCTTCTCGATAATCCGATAAAACTTAGTAAACCCCAGTTCATTCCTAAAGCCTAAAAATATATAATCTCAACACCCAAATCATCTGCAATAGGATATCATACATTTATACATGGATTGAATTGCATCAACTCCTCATCATAGTTGTCATTAAAACCTGGTTAAGGTCTGAAATTAAAGATGAAGAAATCATTACTCACAGTTACAGCATCATTAGGAAAGGTCTGGTTGCATGGCCATCATCTTTCATGCCACCTTATCAAATCCACACCCACCCCCAACTATTTCATAATACAGTAATGAAGAAATACAGCAATGAAGAAATACAAATAGCCATACTCCACCTAAACAATCAGAAGTCTATAATAATTTTAGCCACCTACACCCCTTACTTCCCCAAAAATGCAAAGACTACTGAAAACATACTTAGCTACTTATCATCTACTTTCAACAAGGAAAACATAGATTGGACCTTTAGCAAACCTGCCTCTAATGCCCCCATAACATTAACCTCTATCACTTCACTTGGCTGATCCAACAACCAAACTGATTTGACAAACTATCCAATAAAAGCATTCATTCTAGACAGTAAACTCTTAGCTAACCAGTACCCTCCCAGACGCTGTCAGCAATAATCACCTCACCTACATCAACAGAGAATACCACAAGCCCTTCAAACTCCATGCTTCAATTTAACTTAACCAATTTTGATAAATCTATATTTATTGATAAACTTAAACAAGGTAAATGAAACCCCTCAAATATCTGCCTCTAGACAAAGCTGTCTGTCATTTCAATAACTCCTTTTTAATCATACTAAACCAACAACCACTACTGAAAAAGTGTGAAAATAAATTCTGCCCTATGGCTATCCCATCAAACTAAATGACTCATGAGAAACAGAGACAAAGCCTGGAAACAATGGCATAAAACTAGGACCCAGTCCTACCTAAATAGATATAATTGCCAAAGAAACTGTGCAAAAGCACAAGTTTGTTATGATAAACAGAACTTCTTCACCACAAACCAGGCCACACATACAAAAAAAATACTTTAATACATTTAAATAACCTCCTAAAACCAAACTGAAATCCTACCCTATATCCTTTACCTTCTGAAACCAGTAGGGACAATGGAGACAAATTCAACAAACTCAACCAGAACTCTGCTTAACTCAAACAATAATAACCTATAATCACCCCACCTAATCCCCCTGAACATACCTCCAAACCCAAACTCAACCTAACAGCCATTCAGATAATAACCATCACAAATACATTAAAAACTAAAATCTACAACACTAGCTCCTGATAACTTGCCATTTGAATACTTCAGTATAGCTGCTGACAGTATTTGCTACCCTGTATCTATCCCAATTAATAGATCCATTACAGAAAACTGCATCCCAACTCTATGGAAAGCTTTCTTCTTAATCCCTTTACACAAAGGTAGCGCATCCACCACACTGTCAAACTGTCACCATAGAGCAATCCTTCATCTCATCTCCAATGTACTTGATAACCAATTACTTTCTCTTTCCCAACACATACTTCAACACCACAACACCAAATATGCCCTGATACATTTCCTAGATATGATTAATTAAAGTAAAAACTCAAGTAAGTTTGTCTCCATCATTTTACTAGATTTGTCAAAAGCCTTTGATATGGTTTCATATCAACTACTCCTCCAAAGACTAAATCTTATAGGCCTTACAACTTCTTCAACTTGCTGGTTCACCAGCTGCCTAATCAATTGCATCCAGCCTGCAAAATGGAATGACTCCCACTCCACATTCCTTCTATTCATTACAGCAGTCTCCCAAGGCTCCATACTTGAGTCAATACTTTTCAATATCTTCATTAATGACATTCACAAGGGATCAAAACTCACCACCATAATACAATATGCTGATGACTCAACTTTAGTTTGCTCAGCTCAAAATCTTCCAACCTTACAAACCATCACATAGGAAACATTCACTCTATAGAAAAAAAACTGGCTAAATAAATCTCAATTACTCTTAAACCACAACAAAACCAAACTAATCATATTCCTTCCTAAAAACATAAATCAAAAAAACATTGACCTTCATATCTCCACAAACAACATAAATGTTGAAAACATCATTGTAATGAAATTACTGGAAGATATTTATTTATTTTACATTTGTTGACCGGGCTAGTCTAACTGGATATATATCCATTTTCAGTAGAGGCCCGGGGAGAAAAGCTCCACATAAAATATACAGCACATTAATAATTCAGTTTCAAGACATTAAACTTCAATTAAAGATACTAGTCATACAAAACATGTGCTACAAAGTAAATAAGCATATGTGATATAAGAAAGTAGAACAAAATAAGATATCCCATAATTTTTATTTTTTGCCCCCCCCCCCAGCCAATCACTGTGGGAAGGAAGTATTTGGAAGGATGAGGAGATTCCAAAACAAAGTTATAAGTAAGGAGCAGCAGGAGAGACTAGTTTAAAGAGAACAGAGTTGGGAGGAATTTGGTTGAGGGGTAGATACTAAGAGTGACAGGGGAGAAGTTCATTATGTATATCTTGGGAAGAATAAGTCCGACATAGAGATAGTGGACTTTAAAGTGAAAACTGAGTAGAGGTGGAAAAGCAAAGGAAGAAATAGATGATAATGATAACCGGATGAGAGAATCTTAGTCTGGGTTAGTACAGGGACATAGCCAGTGGCTAGTTAGATATAATTTAAGTTTCTTTTTGAAAAGTGTAGTAGAGGAGAGAGAGGTAAGTTCAGAAGGCAGTAGGTTCCAGCTTTTACCCACTGCATTAGAGAAGAGGGAATCACCTGCTTTATTGTAGGGTTTATGTACAGAAACCAGTAGTTTGTTGGCTGAGTGTAGATTTCTAAGATTGTTATATGAGCTGATAAGATTTGTGAGAATTGGTGTTTTACCTGGATATTAAAGGGTTTATGGGTAATAATTAGTTGTTGAAATAAAATCTGATTGTGCAGTTCAAGCCAACCCAGTTGCTTCATATTTTGGCAGTGGTGGGTTCTAAAGGGGGAGCCAGTAGCAAATCTGGCTATGCTATTGTAGGAGATTGCAAGCTTGTTGAGGTTAGTTTTAGATATATTGGTGTATATAGGAGAGGCATAAAAGAGAGTAGAGATAAGGCGGGTGTGGGCAATAGTAGTTCTGACTGAGGGAGTGAGGAAGGGTTATCATTGATAACAAGTTAAAATTTGAGTTGCACATTAACAGTGCAGTCAAAAAGACACACTGCAAACTCAGCTCTCTTTACAGAGCAAAGCAACTATTAAATGATAATAGTAAAAAAATAGTTGCCGCATGCCTTCACCTTCCTACCCTCCTATATGCCTTAACAATATTCACAAATCTCAACTCTTCCACCAAACACAAATTAAATAGCACCTAGAATAAAATTAGAAAATTTATCTGCTACTTCTCAAACCCCTCCCGTCACTGCATAGCACTCAGTACCCTCAAATGGCTTGAACTTCCTCAACACCACCCTCTCCCAGTTACTTACTTACAGCACACAAACTGCTTCACCATCTACTTAAAACACCCTCACTGTCAAATCCTATCCAATAGTATGTACGAAATAGACCCTTAAGATCCTCAGAACCTATACTAACTTTTGCTAATAAATCTAATAATTCACACAGTACCTCACTACTCTCTGCCACTTTTTTTCAAGGCATGGAACAAATTTCCAAACCACATCAGGCTTTTAAATAGCCTGCAGCAATTGAAATCAGGCCTAAAATATCACTTGGAAACTACTAAATTATTCAGTTGTACCACACCTATAATTTGAAGTATAGAATCCTAACTCTGTCCACTACAAATACTATACAAGTGTATTAATATAGTATTTTTGATTCTACTCACAATATCTTGAAATAATGCATTTCCCTATATAATATGCTTTGTAAATAATGTTTGTTGACTGTGTGAAAAACTGAAAGGCTTCCAGCCTAGCTAGATAGAATTTTGTAGATAAGTTTATGTCATTGTAAATATTAATATAATCCACAGGCTATTTTATAAATGTTAAGAAAACTAAATGTAAGAAAAACTGTGTTATATGTTCTGAACTTAAAAATGTACCACAGTGCACCCTGCTGGAAGAAATCTTATAAAGTAAAGCATTTTATGACTGTTTGATCTCAAAGCTCAGAGACAGGATCTCTGGATGAAGGAATTATTTCTATTGTCTTAGGACAAGTGTTAATTACTAGATTTTAAATGTGCAGACAAACAGCAGCAAGGTCACCACGACAAAAAGCATCAAATAAGTCTGTTTGAAGACTGTGATCTGGTTATGTTAAACACATTTATGAAGTTTTACACAATTTCTATCTGTTATGGTTATGTCCTTTATATGTTTTTATATTTTATATATATTTTAGCATGTGTTTTCACATAAGCGCATTTTTATTTGTTTTGAGAATGGGTTACAATGTATCAGGAAATGACATCTGCTGTTTTGTGATTCATTAGGAAACTGCATGGGCCATTTGAGTTCTACTGATTGGCTTATGCCATTTAAAAGTAGCATATATAGTTATATGCATGTCAGTTAATGGTAAGATCTGATGAAGCAAACTGTTTTCCAAAAGTGCTTATCCTGTTACTAATAAATTAATGTATGATTTTTGTCATGGTGACCCTGCTGCTGTTTGTTTGGATATTTTTTTACTTTTTTACAGAAGGGTTTTTGATTCCTGCAGTGCTGAGTTTTGCTGTTATACTAGATTTTAAATGTAAAATGTCTTTTATTGCTGTGGCTTCCTGCAGGTATAAGATTACAAAGATATGTTAAACTCTGAGTTTCAATTAGACTGGGAACCACAGAAGTGTCAAGAATGATGTAATCTAAATGAGTAAACAGTGATATATTATTAATTTAAGAGATCTTAGTGAAAAAGGGATGGCATTTTGCTTTGTTCTCAGAACTGACAACATCACTAGCACTTGCTTGCTGTGTACTTAAGTAGGATCTTAGACTTTAGTATTTCTCTTAGAAATAGATATAAAATAGTAAGAATAGACTAGCTGTTTTCTATATTTATGTCAGACTATTTTATAGTATTATTTTAAGCATTTTCCTGTGATCTCTGAACTCTTGACTAGCACTGTGCTGAATTGAGAAGATTTGTCTTGTGTTTTTATTATTTATTATTAAATATCTTTAAACCTTTCAATTGTGGCTGTTTTATGTAGAGATAATTTAAGCTCTAGAGTACTTGCATGTATTTAGTGATACTGTACTAAGCCACTCCAATATCCATTAAATTTCTGGTCACACTCCCTTATTTGATAACAGTATTAGTACACAGTGAAATTGGTCACCCTTTGGGAAGGGCCTTATAGTAGCTGATAAGAAGGGGTCTGGTGGCAGTGGATTGCTACCTTATAGCCTGGGCAGAAAGGGCATACCTGGTGAACCTGTGCCAGCCTTCCCCGGGAGTGTCTGTGTGTTTGTATATAAATCATATCTCAAAGTGTGTGTGTGTGTGTGTGTGTGTGTGTGTGTGTGTGTGTGTGTGTGTGTGTGTGTGTGTGTGTGTGTGTGTGTGTGTGTGTGTGTGTGTGTGTGTCAGCTACTTGGGCAGGGACACAAAGCACTGGTTAGACAGAGGGAGGGCTGGGAGGACTTGGCTTGGAACCTTGGCTAAGGACTCCACTCTATAGCTGTGCCAGTGGGGAGTCTTATTGGGGATCTGGAGAGAAATGGCGAAACCAACCCCAGACTGACTGTAATCTCTGTGTGCTCTTAAGGGAAATCGTACTTTTCTGTATGTGTACATGTTATCCTTCCCAATGTGCATGCTCCTCACTGGCCCTTGATTAGTGTGCCAGTACACGGGTGTCACAGATTGATTGCTTTGAAATACTTTGTAAATAATGTTTGCTGAGTGTTTTCCTTTTGAACTGACAAAAATCAATTTCTGTCCTTGTTTTGGAGCTTTTCTCCCCAAACTTTCTCTGAAACAAAAATTAACTATGCAAACTGGATCCAAATAAGCATTGGGAGGGAACAGAATTAAAAATAATGGCATGAGAACACTTCAGCAAGAACTTATAGTAGCATTATATCTATTATTTACTAGGGCTTATAAATATGAGGAGAATCCTCAAGATTTGAAACATGTATTTATCAAACCTGTCATTTAGGGAAAGGGGAGTAGGACAAACCCAGAGTCATATAGACCCTTAAGTCTACTTTTGTGTTGTGGAAAAATAATGAAGAAGGTAATATTGGGTATGTTATTATCAGAACTGGAAAGGTTGGGACTTGAAACCATATATCAGCATGCGCTTGTGGAAAATAGATCTAGTACTACCTGTAACATAATGTTCTATAACAATATAATACCATGAAAAATTGTGCTGTGATGTCATTTAAATAGATTTAACTTCAGCATTTGACAGGGCCATACACAAAACACTAATCAATAAATTAGACCAACTAGGGATTGATTTACTCTTGATAAGATGGGTAACTGCATGGCTTGTAAATAGGACATGGCAAATATCATATAGCAATTGGACAGTTGAAGTTCTTGGTTACAGTCAGGGTGTCCCACAGGGCTCTGTCCTAGGCCCTTACTTGTTTAGATTGTATCTTTCAGACCTACATTTTTCATCTGAGATTTTCTGCAGTCTTTATGCAATGATTGAAACTGTGTAAACTGATTGCATGTGTTACAGACAGGACATGCAAAATAACTTGACTAACTTGACTATTTTGGCACAGAAAAATAATATGCCATTAAAAACATCAAAAACTAAGTGAATGAGATTTGGGAGATATAAATGGAAAAGTGAATATTTAATACATCACACATTGATTGAAACTGTAGATTTATTTAAGGACATGAGCATATGAGTAGATCCAACTTTGAGTTTTTCTAATCATATCATCCAATTGGTTAATAATAGTTCATAGGTTCAAAGGTAGGTACTAGGCTACCGGCCCAAGGGCCTAAGTAAGCCTAGCCAACAAGGTTCCCTGGCTTACGCCACCCAAGAAAGTTAATTTCCTGTGCCCCTGTCGAGCAGAGCCACAGAAGTGATCCCCAGGGTGTATTTCCTAGTTCCCATTTACTCATCTAGATTTTTCTTAAAGAGTGCTAATGAGGAACTTTGCTTGACATAGATGGGTAGCTTGTTCCAGTGTATAGGAAGTTTCTGGGACAGGAGTCTATCCCTCCAGCATGTCCTATTTATTGTGGTGACAAGGTTTAGGTACCTAGAGTATGTAACTCAGAGGGATTGGAATTTCTTTAGGTGTAGCATGTTCAACAGCTCTGTATTTAACATAGCTTTATATGTTAGGCAGAGATCTCCTCAGAGTAGGTGATATGCTACAGAGTAGAGATGGAGTTTTTTGAGATGGTCAGTGTAGGACATCTGTTTGAGGCTAGTAATCCTCTTTGTGAGGTACTTCTGTGTCCTTTCCAGTTGCTGCAGATGTCTTGTGAGGTACATTCCAAAAGGGGCATTGTACTCTATAATGGGTCTAATGAGTGCCGAGTAGAGGGGAACAATGACCTCTTTTTTCCTAGATGAGAACCCTTTTGTGATAAGGTGTGCCACATAGAAGGATTTCCTGACTACTGTGGCGATGTGATTATCAAAGGAGAGACTACTGTCCACCTGGGTCCCAAGGTCTCTTATCACACATTCGGCATTAAGTAGACTGCCATTTATGTGGTAGTTCATGGGTACAGAGTTTTTTTTACCAAAGGGGATGACAATGCACTTTTTGGCATTGAGCTTGAGGCCATGCTCTGACACCAGGGATCTGTCTTAGTGAGGCTCTTCTGTAAGATGCCCACATCAATTTGGCATTTGACTATGGCTTCTAGTTAGCAGTCATCTGCGAACTTCATTAGCCAGAGGCGTTCTGTGTTAGCTTGTACTTCAGAGAAGTAGATACTAAATAGGAGAGGTCCCACGACTGAACCCTGTGGTACTCTACTTGCCACTGGTTTGAAGTCAGATTTGGAGTCTGCAACTTTTACAGTGTGGGTTCTGTCAGTGAGCTGGTTGGCAACCCATCTTGTGACGTAGGGATTTATACCTAGTTGAGTGAGTTTAGCTATAATTCCAGAATGGGGGATGGTGTCGAAAGCCTTAGCGAGGTTATGAACCACCATACCCTCATCTACATGTTTGGTGACTGCCTCAAAGAAGTTGATCAGGTTCAGAAGGCATGATCTGCCTTTCAAACACCTGAACTGGGTGGGGTCCAGAGTTTGGAGGTCACCAATGTCTTTGTTTATGAGTTCCATGATGATACGTTCCATGGTCTTGCAGACCAGACTCGTCAGGGTAATAGGGCGATAGCTCCCAGGATCAGTGGTGGCGCCCCCTTTGTGGAGTGGGATAACTGTTGCTGTGCGCCATTCAATGGGCACAAAGCCTGACATGAGACTATGACTGAACATGGTGCTTAGGTGGGGAGCCAGTTCATTCTGAAGTTTGTGTAAAATGCAGCCTGGGATGTTGTTCGGTCCCATGGATGCTGTGTTTTTGATTTTAGAGAGTGCAGCTTTTACCTGCATAGATGTGATTACAGGGACTCTGCATTCTTCCTGTGTAGATATGGGCCCTTTAGCGGGTGAGAGGATGGTAAAGTTAGCACTGAACCTATCTGCCAGGATGTTGGCAATATCAGTTTGTTCTGTAATTTTTGTGCCATTGTGCTGTAACTCAGAGCAGATCTGGGTATTGCCATTGAGATTCTTGACATAGCTATAAAATGTTTTGTGGTTGCCCTTAGAATCAGTGGTGATTTTGTTTTTGTAGCTAGCTCTGGAGGATCTTATAAGGGATCTCAGGTTCTTACTGAGGCTGACCAGGGAGCTCCTCCACTCATGGGATTTTACTCTCTTTTGCAAGAGTTTCTTCTTTCTGTTGTAGAGTTTGTTTATGGCAGGGGACCACCAGATTGGCTTCCTGTTTTTGGAGGATAGCGTCTTAGTTCTGTTTGGGATAGCATGATCCATGCACTCGTGTAAGTGCCTATAGAGTGCATTTGTGTAGGATTCAGCAGTCGTAACTGTATTGTCCACCTGCATGGGTGTCATGAAGTTTACCACTTCTGTTTTCAGAAGCATGAAGTTGGCTTTGGAGAAATTTTTTTTTGTGGTTTCCTTAATAGTGGGTGGGGGCGGGATGCGGATATCTAAGGTGATTAGCTTATGGTCGGATCTGACCAACGAGGAGTTGACTTCAGCTGTGGAACACCAGTCACTCATGTTGGTAATGACTAGGTCTAGGATATTGTTGCCCCTGGTGGGGGTGTGGATAAGTTGATCCAGGGCATTGGAATTTATGAATTCCAGAAAGCGTTGAGCAAAGGAGTTGGTACATGAGTAGTTTTCCCAGTTAATGGTGGGGTAGTTGAAATGGGTGTTTGGTTGAACCCCAATATTTTCCAGTTATAGTTATAGAACAATTGGTTGCATAAAAAGATTTATAAAGTCTAGGGAATCAGAAATAAAGTCATTGTTTGTTATTTATATTAGACCCAAACTTCAGTATGGAATAACAATATGGAAACCTTATAAGAAAACAAGCATGAATAAACTGGAAAGAGTACAGGGGAATTTACCAAGGGTATCCATGGAAGTGAACATTTAAGTTATTATGAAAGACTTATGGGAATGTTTGGGAGTTATCAAAAAGTAATAGAGAATCATCATATGACCTATGTAGAAGATTCTGTAGGAATGAGAAATACACTAATTGGTTCTCTAAGAGAGCAGCTGATGCATGGAACAGACGTTTAAATTAGGTTAAAGCAAGCGCTAGTTTAGATATCAACAGAAGGTCCAGGACATAATCCAGTCGAGAATCTAATCAGTCATACAGGTTTATTAACACTAGAAGGGCAACAAAATAAATAATAGTAACAATATCACAAGTGCTTTCACCTTTGACCATTCAGAGACTTTATCAAGATAAAATAACTGCCAGGAAGCTTCATTTAAATAATAAACCTCCCACCCCTTCAATATTAAACAAGCAATCAACAATATGGGAACAGGAAGCACAGTATATCAAATAGTGAAATCACACTCAATAAATACATATCTTAAAAACCATAAATCATGTAATAGTAGAAAAGTTTAAAATATAGGTATTGTATCAGAATATTAAAATAAATATATATATATATATATATATATATATATATATATATATATATATATATATATATATTTATTTAAAAATACGTATAAAATTATATTAACATATCATACTCAATGTCAATAATACAAAAGATAGTTGGCAGGCTATGTGCATATACCCAAGGTCATAATCTCACCTTTCCAGTGCTTTTAGTTTAAAAAAACAAGCTAAAGAGAAAGCATCATTAATCCCTGGCCAATGAGTAGCATTTGTTCTCAATTGCCATAGGGTCTCTCTTCTTTCCAATTGTAAGGTCCAGGCCCCCCCCAAAAAAAAAAATCAACCTCAAACGTGTCAATAACAGTAAATTTTAATGTCCTTTAAAATCATAACAGTGTTTGGTCAATGCATTAGTGTCTTTCTTAAGTCTAATATCCCTAAGATGTTCATAGGTTCATAGGTTCATAGGTTCATACTAGGCTATCTGCCCTAGGGCATTTATAAGCCTAGCCAGAATGTGTTTGGCTTTCGCCACCCATTTTAAATTTATTTTGCTATGCCCTTTTTCGAGGTTAGTATACTGTGCCTCTGTCTAACAGTGACACAGAAGTGATACCCGGGGTAAACCTACGATCTCCCATCCACTCATCAAGATTTCTCTTGAAGAGAGTCAATGAGGGACTCTGCCTAACCTGGACTGGGATTTTATTCCAGAGTGAAGGGAGCCTCTGGGTTATGAATCTGTCCCTCCAGCATGTCCTATTTATTTCAGGGTTGAGGTTCAAGTCTCTCGAGCGTGTAGCTTGATGGGATTTGGATTTTCTGATGTGCAGCATGTCCATTAATTCTGGGTTGGACATGGCTTTATACGTCAGGCACAGATCGCCTCTGAACAGGCGGTATGCCACTGAGTAGAGCTGGAGTTTCTTTAACCGGGCAGCATATGGCATCTGTTTGAGCCCTTTGATCCTCTTGGTGAGGTACTTTTGGGGTCTTTCCAGTTGCTGCAGGTGTCTGGTAAGGTACATCCCAAAAGGGGCATTGTACTCAATTATGGGCCTGATGAGGGATGAGTAAAGAGGCACGATGACGTCCCCTGATCTAGATGTGAATCCCTTCATGATTAGGTGGGCTATATAAAATGTTTTTCTAACCACTTTGGCCACGTGGTTGTCAAATGAGAGATTGCTATCAACTTGGGTCCCCAGGTCCCTAATTACTTCTTCTGTACTTAATGGATTACCACCTATGTGGTAATTTGTGGCACTTTGTTTTGCCAAAGGGATGACTATACACTTTTGGCATTTAGCTTGAGGCCATGGCTCTGGCACCAGTTGTCTGTTTCTATGAGGCCCTTTTGGAGGATGCTTGTGTCGGCTGGAGAGTCGATTATGGCCCAGTTTGCAGTCATCTGCGAACTTGGTCAGCCACAATCCTTCCGTGTTGGCCTGTACCTCCGAGAAATATATACCGAACAAGAGAGGTCCCAGGACTGAGCCTTGTGGGACACCACTTGTAACTGGTTTGGAGTCTGACATGGCTCCAGCAATTCTAACCATGTGGGTTCTGTCCTTGAGCCAGTTTGCAATCCATCTAGTGACATAGGGGTTTATATTTAAGCTGGTGAGCTTATCTATAATGCCCGAGTGGGTATTGTATCTAAGGCTTTTGCGAGGTCCAGGTAGGCTGTGTGGACCACCTTCCCCTCATCAATGGCCTTGGTGACTGTTTCAAAGAAATCAACCAGGTTTAAGAGGCAGGATCTGCCCTTACCAAAGCCGAACTGGGTAGGATCCATTGTTTGTAGGTCCCCAATATCTTTATTTATGAGATCCATGATGATCCTTTCCATGGCTTTGCAGACCAAGCTAGTCAGGCTTATGGGGCGATAGTTTCCAGGATCCGTTGAGGCACCACCTTTATGGAGAGGGACCACTGTTGCTGTACACCACTCTTTGGGCACATATCCTGTAGTAAGGCTGAGATTGAACAGTAGTTTTATGTTTGGATTTAGCTCTTCTTGAAGTTCATGTAGGACGCAGCCCGGGACACTGTCTAGTCCCATTGATGCTGTGTTTTTTGCTTTGGAGAGGGCGGCTCTTACCTGAGCATCTGAGATGTCAGGGGGGGCAGCACTCTGCTGGGATAGATATTTGCCCTATTGGTGGGAGGGGGGGGAGAAGTTTGCGCTGAACCTGTCAGCCAGGATGTTGGCAATGTCTGTGGGTTTGGTCTATTTTTTGTCATTTTGGACTAATTCTGAGCATATCTGGGAATTACCACCCAGGTTCCTAACATAACTAAAGAAAGCCTTGTGATTGTCCTTAGTGTCCTGTGCAATTTTTCTCTCGAAGCTGGCCTTAGACAATTTTATGTGTGCCCATAGTTTTTTGCTAATACTGATCAGTGATGCCTTCCCTTTTTGGGATTTTGCTCTATCATTTAGTAGCTTCCTCCTTCTATTGTATAGTTTGTTTATGGCTGGGGTCCACTAGACAGGACGTCTGCCTTTGGAGGATTGGGTCTTGGTTTTATTTGGGATCGCATGATCCATGCATTCCTGAAGGTGTTCATAGAATGCGTTTATAAAGGATTCTGTGGTCTGGGCCATATTTTCCACAGGCCCGAGGGCTTTGAAGGATTCCACCTCAGTTTTGAGGAGTGTGAAATTTGCTTTAGAGAAGTTTTTCACTGTGGTTTTCTGGGCAGGGGGTGGGGTCGGGATGTGAATATTCAGTGAGATTAGTTTATGGTCTGATCTTACCAGTGAGGGATACACTTCTGGTCTGGAGCATAGAGTCCCCATGTTGGTGATGATCAGGTCCAGTATGTTTTCCCCTCTTGTGGGAGTGGTAACAAGTTGTTCCATAGCATTTGAGTTTATAAACTCTAGGAACCTTTGGGCTAGGGTGTTGGAGCTAGAGTAATGCTCCCAGTCTATGTTTGGGTAGTTGAAGTCGCCCAATATAATGGTGTTTGGAGAGACCTTCATATTTTCCAGTGTTCTCAGGAAGGCCGAGTGGGGTTCCTGGGTTTGTGAGGGTGGTCTGTAGCAGGCTATAAACTGGGAGGCAGTTTTACCCACTAGTTGCACATGGATAGTCTCTGATGCTTTGTGCTTTGCCACCAACCTGGAGATGTGGGTATCTTTGATGAATATCGATACTCCCCCTCCTTTTGTGGTTCGGTCCAAGATTTGGGGCCGAAAAGCATGGTATGAGGTATAACCTGGTAGTGCTGGGGTGCTCTCGGGAGCCCTGAACCAGGTTTCTGTTACTGCACAGATATCGATGTTCTCCATGCTAAGGAGAGTTTTGAGTGCGTGCATCTTGAGGTTTAGACTTCTGGCATTGAGTAGCATTACTCTTAGTTTCTTATCCCTTGTGATACCTATGGAGGTGGGTTTGTCTTTTGAGCCTTGCCTAAAAAGGCACTATGGGGTAGCAAGAGCCTTTGCCAATATTTGAAAGCCCAGGGGTGACAGGTGCAAGCCGTCCCTAGGGAAGCATTGTGGCTTGTCGAGCATATCATCCCAAGCTGACAGGCATTGGATCCCCTTTGAATGACACCAGTACTTAAGCCAATTGTTGAAATTGATCATCTTGTCTTTATATTGTGGCATCATTCTTGGTGAGGGTAAGATGCTACTCAAGGTCAGGGTCATACCGGCCTGGGCTACATGCTCAGAGAGCTCCTTTATGTCTCTTTTCATATAGTCCAGGGAGGTACGTCTCAGGTCATTCACACCAGCATGGACAATGACTGAGTCATATTTGTACTTGCCTTGGAGTGACCTGAGTGCTTGTGTTATGTGGCAGATCCTAGCGCCCGACAGGCTGCTCACCGTGACCCTCTCCTTGTTCAGCCTGGTGAGCGGGACGTCAGTGTGCCTGATGATAGAGTCACCTATTACAAGTGTATCAGGTGTGTTGTTTAGTCTTAAGGGCTGTGACTGTTCAGCACACTGGCTTTGTGAGATATGTGTTGCACATGTTTTGTTTTGGGGTAGCGGCTGCTTGGGTGTCTGCTTTGGAGGTCTCTGCTGCCATGTCATAAAGTGTCATAAATCTGACACTTTAACTTTCTTTTGGATTTCCCTGTATAAAAACTCAGACAGACCATGCAGAAGTCACAATACACCACTTTATCTGTTTCACATGAACACTTCTTATTCAATTTAACTGTGACCCCATTTATATCAAAGGATGACCCCTCTAGTATATATGCACAATAGTTACATGCACCACATTTCCTAGTATGGCCCATTAAAGGTCCCCTAACATGAGACTCAAAAAGATTCTTTAAACACTGGCCTTTCCTGTACACAATAGTGGGTTCTTTGCCTACACATTGTCGAATATCATTACATGTGGATATAATAACCCAATTTTTATATAAAATATCAGCAATCAGCCTGCTAGACTTACTATAAGATGTAATAAATGCAGAATGAAAATTTATTCTTTCTGACTTAACTATTTTCAATTACACCCGCATCCATGTCTAAACTCACACTAGTTGCCTGTGTGTTAGTCCCATCATTCTTTTGGGTGATCCCCGTCAAACCATCAGAATTTTGATCCAAAATAGCTTTAAAATGACCCCTTTCCCTTTTATTAATAACTTCAACCTTCACTTCATTTACAAGGCTGAATGGGTAACCTCTTTTTAAAAACATATCCTTCAGCACTTCACATTCAATTAGGATTGCATCAAATAAGGTAGCCATGCATGCAGCCCTTACAAATTGGCCCTTTACTACAGCCTTCTTCTGTTTATATGGATGAGCACTATAAAAGTATAGAAAACTATTAGAATACATCTCTTCATGAAAAATTTCTGATCTAAATGTACATGAAGAGTCGTCCTTTACTAATCTAACATCTAAACAGGCAATTTCCCTATTATCGAAATTGTGAGTAAATTTTAAAAACTGAGTAGAACTATTAATATAACACAGAAAGTCAGTGATCATCTTTTGAGGGCCAACCCAAAAAATAAAAATGTCATCCAAAAAGTGGATGTACATCCTATAGTGGGCGTAAAAAACCTGAATTAAACAAATACTTTTTCTCCCACAGAACCATTACATTGTTTGCATATAGGCCCCCGCACGGTGAACCCATGGCTACCCCCTCTGTTTGAAGAAAAAGTTCTTTCTCAAACGATATAACATTATTCTTAAGAACTAATTCTAATAACTGTTCATACAAATTAACAGTTGTCTGCAATATACCCTTTCCAACCAAAAAATCACAGAACCACTCAGGCCTATATCATGTGGTATGACGGTATATAAATCTTTTACATCAATAGTGATAAAGTACCAGTCTCCACATAATCTAGATTGTTAATCCTGTCCAACAAAATCACATGAGTTCATAAACAAACAATTTTCACTGAACAATAAAGGTTTAAGTTTTGTGTCCAAAAACTTTGCTAGTGGGTAGATTATGGAACCCCAGCAATATACAATAGGTCGCATGGGAGGATTCTGTAAATTCTTATGTATCTTGGGTAAACCAAAGATGCATGGTGTTTTTGGATAAGGTACAAATAAATAATTTAGTTCATCGATAGAAATGGATCCTTCAATGAATAAATCATTAAGTTCATTCCTTATTCTTCTGTAAGCTCCATTTAATTCATTAAGGGAGATATTTTCATAAGCATCACTAGCCAATACTTCCTTCATTCTTAAATTGTAATCACATGTATTCATCACAACAGCCCCACCCCCTTTATCAAGTTTTAAAATTCTAACATCACCATTCCTTTTCAGCATAGTCAAACTTTCAATTTCACCCTTACTCAGGTTTAAAATACAAACATCCCTATTTAAATTTCTAATATCAATTTCACATAATATCTCAGATATTTGTAAGGAAGGGTGAACAGTGGGTTTATAGGTACTCAAAATATATAATGGATTACTTACATATTCAACAGACTTAAACAACACATTAAAAGTCAACTTCCTAACAAAATGTTTCAAGTCAATTAAAGTATAGCCAATATCATAACTTTTATCAGGTACATAGATCATGTCCCTAGATAGCAAATCACACACTGTCTCATTTATTTGTAGAGAGGAAAAATTAAACAAATTAAAGTCACCAGTAGTGTTTTTCAGTACAACACATGGGTCATGCTCGACTTCTTCCATTATCTCCGACCCCTGTAACCTCTTTGATGACTCCCTCTCTGACAGGGTGCATGCCCCCCCCGATTCTGTTCCTGGGGTAAACCCCTTGAGTTTGAATGTCCCTATTGTACCTCTCCTGTAAGCATTTTGATCTCTTGAGCAGAGGGTATTCTTCCTCCTCTAAAAAGGCTTCTTCATTATTGCCATCACTACTGTAGTTGTATACATTTCCAGTACCCCAATCTTGTGATTTTGGAGGTTCGGGGTATGCAAAGTTCTCATTTCATTGCACTCTGTCCCACTCTATCTTTTTAGGTTTTTCATTCTTAATATTATTAATTTGATGCTCAATAGACCTAAAGACACGATTATACTCAAAAACATTATTTTCATGTGCATTATCCTCCACATTTTTTTGTCCAACTCAATGGATCCCTTAATAATATTAGCAATCAAAATACCATTGTGCTTTATCACCATCTCCATGCATTTAAAGCCATGTCTATCAAACATGGAGATTAATTCTTTGTGTAAAACAGAGTTAGCCATCAAGCCAGTGGGAAAACGCCACATACGTAAACCCTTTGGTACTAGCTTAAGCCTCAAATACTCTTTAAAGTATGAATTATTAAGTTGTAGCTTTTTGGTTTTAAGTAACAAATAGTCACGTTTCTGGAGGTTATCATTATAACTAGCTGTACTTACAGTCCCCTCCATTATCATAGTCAGATTTTGTTCAAGCCATTGTTCAGGAGCTGTTGTACAGACCTTCTTTCTCATTCACTAGATGCCTGTTTTCCTGGTCAGTGTGACACCCACCCCCATTCGATGATGTCATCTGGGCACACTCAATACGATCCAACTGCTGAATGGTCAGAGACAAAAGTGCTTGTGATATAGGTTCATAAGTTCATAGGTAGGTACTAGGCTATCTGCCCAAAGGCATTTATAAGCCTAGCCAGAATGTGTTGGCTTTTGCTGCCCCCTTAGATTAGTTCCCTGTGCCTCTGTCCAGCAGAGCCACTGAAGTGATCCCCGGGGTAAACTTTCTGTTTCCCATCCACTCGTCAAGGTTTTTCTTGAAGAGTGTTAGTGAGGAGCTCTGCCTAATGTAGACTGGAATCTTGTTTCAAAGCATGGGAAGCCTCTGGTACAGGAATCTATCCCTCCAGCATGTCCTATTTATTGTTGTGGTGAGGTTTAGATCCCTAGAGCGTGTGGCTCAAGGGGATATGGTTTTCTTTAGGTGGAGCATGTCCATCAGTTCTGGGTTAGACATGGCCTTGTATGTTAGGCAGAAATCACCTCTGAGTAGACGGTATGCAACCGAGTACAGCTAGAGTTTCTTCAGTCGAGCTACATAGGGCATCTGTTTGAGGCCAGTGATCCTCTTGGTGAGGTATTTCTGTGGATTTTCCAGCTGTTGCAGGTATTTTGTAAGGTACATTCCAAATGGGGCATTGTACTCTATGATGGGTCTGATGAGTGATGAGTATAGGGGCACAATTACCTCTTTTGATCTGGATGCAAACTCTTTTCTGATTGGGTGGGCCACATAGAAGGATTTTCTAACCACTTTGGCAATGTGATTATCAAAGGAGAGATTACTATCTACTTGGGTTCCCAGATCCCTTATTACATCTTCTGTATTTAGGGGACTACCACCTATGTGGTAGTTTGTAGGTACTTTCTTTTTTCCAAAGGGGATGACTATGCACTTTTTGGCATTTAGCTTGAGGCCATGATTTTGACACCAGGTATCCGTCTCAGTGAGACCCTTTTGGAGGTTGTCTATGTCAGCTGGAGAGTCAGTTATAGCCCCTAGTTTGCAGTCGTCTGCAAACTTGGTCAGCTGTAGTCCTCCTGTGCTTGCCTGTACCTCTGAGAAGTATATGCCGAACAGGAGGGGTCCTAGGACTGAGCCCTGGGGAACACCACTTGTAACCGTTTAGAGTAAGACCTAGCTCCCGCAACTCTCACCATGTGAGTTCTGTCTGTGAGCCAGTTGGCAACCCATCTTGTGACGTAGGGGTTTATGTTCAAGCTGGTAAGCTTGTCTATAATACCTAAATTGTTGCTATTATTTATTTTGTTGCCCTTCTAGTGTGAATAAACCTGTATGACTGATTAGAATCTTGACTGGATTGTGTCTTGGACCTTCTGTTGATTTTTGACTTGGTTTGTTCACTTTTTTACATTATTTTCACTAGTTTAGATATGTTTAAGAACAGCCCATACACTTAACTATGGAGACAAATGTTTTGGGATATTGGCAGGCTAGAAGGGCATTAATGTCCATGCTTGAAATATTTCTGTGTATGTATGTATGTTTCAGCTCCCAGACAGACCATCCCAATAAACTAAAGCAAATACATAAATAATTAAATAAATGAATAAAATTTTTCTTTAGCTATACGAGGGAGTTAAGAACTGGCATCCAACAAAGTTAACAGCTAATGCACAATGATACTTCACACTCTGATCCAAAGGAAGTAGCTAATATCCTAGCTGACAAATTTAATACAACTTTGACACCATCCACAGTTACCGCTATTCCAGAGATTATATAGTCACAGCTACTCCATTTATTTACTATGGGAAAAATCCTGTCAGTCCTCACAAAAGCTAAAAACACATCATCCATTGGCCCTGACAACATACCAGGTTGCCTGATTATCAATGCTAAATATGGTATAACTGAACAACTACTTAACCTATTTAATCCAGGCCTCACCACTGGTTATCTTCCTGAAGCCTGGAAAACAGTCACTGTAGAGTCATTGTAAAATGGTTAGAACATATCCTGGTAACAATATACCTTTTAGTCTCTTATGTAAAGCTATGGAACACATTATTTTAGACCTCATTAATCTGGATGATGAAAATCTGTTAAATCTTTGACATCATTACTTCATTTCTGTCAGTGTATGGTCCTACAACTTTAATCTCATTCATTTATTTGAAATAGTCACCAAAGCAGTGAATAGTGGTTGCACAGTACATTACAGCATATCAGGACTAGCCAAGGCCTTTGACAGCATTCCACATGCAGACATTATTGACAAACTTGTAAATATGAATATAAATCCCTATGCTGGGCATTGAACACCTAACTGGTTATCTGACAGAACCTATGAGGATAAAGTTGCAGGTGCCACATCTGAAAGCAAAACAGTTACCAGTGGTAAACCACAGGTTCCTTCTTGGGCCCTCTCCTACTTGGCATTTACTTCTCAGACCTTCAAGTCAACACTCCTGGCTTATGGTTATGTAAATATGCAGATGACTGTAAATTAGGAGCTGTCATTTAATCTTCCTCAGACACGCACATATAATAGATCCAACAGAACTTAGACCATGTTAACAATTGGTGCAAGAGTAAAAGTATTATCTTAAATTAGAACAAATGCAGTATAGTTACATTTGATATATGAAAATGTTCATGTTCCACCTTCAGTCAGACACTGCCATATGAAATATAGGCACTTTTATTGATAATTTCTTATCTTTTGACAATCATGTCACTGCAGTAGTTACAAAAACCTTCTATCTGGATCATTTAAATTCCAAAGGCTTCTCTTTTCTTTTTGGCCATCATATCACTGAAGGAGATAGCAAGGCTTTCTGAATGGCTAATCTAATTTCCAAATGTATCTTCTCTAAATCCAAAGAAGTCCTATTTCCTTTTAATCACATCCCATCAAACCAATTATTGAAAACATTTCCCCTTTTGGTATATATTTGTCTGAATATATCACTAAACCTGAGAAACTTTAGAAGTAGCTAACTAAAATATTAATAACATAAAAAAATCTTAGTCATAAGGACAATCACACAGCCCTCCTTCTATATTTAGTTTCTTAAAGTCTCTCTTATGGAGATTTGTGTCTAACCTTTTGAGCCATGACATGTCCAACCCTTTATGAATGTCTTTTCCTTCACAGAAAGAATGGATCATCAAGTAATAAGTAAAGGGAACTAAATTTACAGCAAATAAATAAATCATGCTGGCACAAAAAAATTACATCCATAAGTATTCTCTGCCAGTGAAACTAACTTCTACTTCACGTAAAGCAGTGTTTTATCTTTGTCACCTTTAAGGTACAACTAGATAATTGACTGGGCAGCCTCATATTACCTTAGTCTGTCTTGCACTATATTTGTGTGTACGTTGGGGAACATTTGAATATTGGTTATTCACTAGGCTTGTAATGGTCTGCATACCAATTGCCTGGTACTTACCTATGAAGCTACCAACCTTGACAAGCATGAAGGCACATCCTCATTTCATTGGGATGTCAGTAGCTCCAGCATGTGGGAGAATGAAAATTGTGGGAGATGAGTGACAAAACTCTTTTCTTGACTGACCCAAGGATGGCACCTCAAGCAGGCTCACTTCCAACAGGAGAACAAATAGGGTCAAAAGCAGTGGGAGGAGGTTGGTACTGGGCAGCATGAGAGGGAAAAAGACATATATACATATATGTAAAAATATATATTTTTGTTTGAATTATTATCACCCAGTCTTCCAGCACAGAAGAAGCTTAAGTTTACAAAGAAATTATGAGTGTTTTGTTGTTACAGCCAAGAGCATGTCAATAAAATATGCTAGAAGCTAACTGAGAGACCTTATTTTTTATGTATATGACAAGTGGATTAAAGAAGATGAAAGGTGAGATCTTTTCTCCAGTGTACAACAAAAGGGCAGAATCCAATATTTTTGTATAGCATCCTTGGAACTATTTAAATTCAGACATAATATGTGCATTCTTTATTTTAGCAAATTGTAATTCACTTCAGATTTTTGAGATTCTTCATCCAGTGTCAATGCTCCAGTTATCTGGGTGGGGGTTAAAATTATTACTTTATTAGCAGGCAGTTTAAATACCAAGTTGTTATGTACCAAATGTAGTATGAACTGTAATTTACTAATGTTTCTTGTTTTCGCTGAACTCAAAATGCCACAAATCCATCCAAGTTACAGTTACAATCTTTTTATATGTGCCAATTCTTTTATACAGCAATAAATATATAAAAATCAGCAAGCCTAACAGTAGCAATATTCTCTAGTTTTATACTGATAACAATTATATCTATATTTATATCTATATCTAGATATACTAATGTGTTTATATATCTATATATCTATAACTATAGCTGAATCTATATTTATATATATATTAATGTATGTGTGGGTGTCAACTAAATATGATCAACAACACAAATGTCAATGTCCCTAACATCAACAACAAAATGCCAACATGCATGGACTGAGAGTATTTCTCAACTCATGCAAAAACAACAAAAAAGAACACAAAAAACAAACTTTTACTGAGAGGTTGGCTCCCCACATGCATGCTAAATATATTCTAACTCTAAGATTGCCCATTACCAGGGAATGGGCACAGTCCCTACCCTAGAGATAGTTCCGTTTTGCATCCTCCTCAAACAAAGTGTGCTGACTAAATAAATGTCACCTTTAAGAGAAATTGACAAAATATGTATATTCATATAAAATCACTATTTATTTTTTTGGAAGATGGCAGATGGAGAACTTAAGGTAATGGATAACTATAAGCTCGAGGAATCACCATATGTCTTCTTCTTCTTTCGGCTGCTCCTGTTAGGGGTCGCCACAGCAAATCAACTGTTTCCATTTCTTCCTGTCCTCTGCATCTTGCTCTGTCACACCAACCACCTGCATGTCCTCTCTCACCACATCCATAAACCTTATCTTAGGCCTTCCTCCTTTCCTGTTACCTGGCAGCTTCATCCTTAGCATCTTTTTCCCAATATACTCTGCATCCCTCCTCAGCACATGTCCAAACCAATGTAATCTTGCCTCTCTGGCTTTGTCTCCAAACCTTCCAACCTGGGCTGACCCTCTAATATACTTATTCCTAATCCTGTCCATCCTCGTCACACCCAGTGCAAATCTTAACATCTTCAACTCTGCCACGTCAAGCTCTGATTCCTGCCTTTTTGTCATTGCCACTGTCTCCAACCCTTATAACATAGCTGGTCTCACTACCCTCTTGTAGACCTTCCCTTTCACTCTTACTGGTACTCGTCTGTCAGAAATCACTCCTGACACTCTTCTCCACCCACTCCATCCTGCCTGTACTCCCTTCTTCACCTCTTTTCCACACTCACCATTACTCTGAACTGTTGATCCCAAGTACTTAAACTCATTCACCTTCGCCACCTCTACTCCCTGCATCCTCACCATTCCTCTATCCTCCCTCTCAGTCACACACATATATTCTGTCTTAGTCCTGCTGACCTTCATTCCTCTTCTCTCTAGAGCATATCTTCACCTCTCCAGGGTCTCCTCCACCTGTTCCCTACTCTCACTACAGATCACAATGTCATCTGCAAACATCATAGTCCACGGGGACTCCTGTTTGATCTCGTCTGTCAACCTGTCCATCACCATTGCAAATAAGAAAGGGCTCAGAGCTGATCCTTGATGTAATCCCACTTCCACCTTAAACACATCCATCACTCCCACTGCAGACCTCACCACTGTCACACTACCCTCGTACATATCCTGTACCACTCTTACATACTTCTCTGACACTTCCGACTTCCTCATACAATGCCACAACTCCTCTCTAGGCACCCTGTCATATGCTTTCTCTAAATCCACAAAGACACAATGCAACTCCTTCTGACCTTCTCTGTAATTCTCCATCAACACTCTCAGAGCAAACATCGCATCTGTAGTGCTCTTTCCTGGCATGAAACCATACTGTTGATCACTAATCATCACTTCCCTTCTTAACCTAGCTTCCACTACTCTTTCCCATAACTTCATGCTGTGACTGATCAGTTTAATCCCTCAATAGTAACTACAGCTCTCCACATCACCCTTATTCTTAAAAATCGGTACCAAAACACTTTTTCTCCATTCCTCAGGCATCCTCTCACTTTCCAAGATTTCATTAAACAATCTAGTTAAAAACTCCACTGCCATTTCACCTAAACACCTCCATGCTTCCACAGGTATGTCATCTGGACCAACAGCCTCTCCGTTCTTCATCCTCTTCATAGCTATCCTTACTTCCTCCTTGCTAATCCATTGTACTTCATGATTCACTATCCCTACATCATCCAACCTTCTCTCCCTCTCATTCTCTTCATTCATCAACCCCTCAAAGTACTCTTTCCATCTGCTCAACACACTCTCCTCACTTGTGAGTACGTTTCCCTCATTATCCTTTATCACCCTTACATGCTGCACATCTTTACTAGCTTGGTCCCTCTGTCTAGCCAATCGGTGCAGGTCCTTTTCTCCCTCCATAGTGTCCAACCTTTTATACAACTCTTCATATGCCTTATCCTTAGCATTCACCACCTCTCTCTTTGCCATGCACCTCATCTCCTTATACTCTTGTCTACTTTCTTCATCTCTTTGACAATCCCACTTCTTCTTCACCAACCTCTTTCTCTCTATACTCTCTTGTACTTCTTCATTCCACCACCAGGTCTCCTTGTCCTTCTTCCTCTTTCCAGATGTCACACCAAGCACCCTTCTAGCCATCTCTCTTACTAGCTCTGCTGTAGTTACCCAGGTATTCGGTAACTCTTCACTGCCACCCAGTGCTTGTCTTAACTCTTCCCTGAACATCACCTCACATTAACTCTTCCCTGAACATCACCTTACAATTACCCTTGTTTAATTTCCACCATTTGATCCTTGGTGCTGCCCTCACACTCATCCTCCCTTTCTTGATCACCAATGTCATCCTACAAACCACCATCCTATGCTGCCTAACTACACTTTCCCCTGCCACCACTTTACAGTCTCCAATCTCACCATATGTAATAACTTGAAATACAAAACCCAGTGACAAATAGCAAACTCTAAAGCTATGGGAATGATAGGTTTAATCTTGTCAGAGTTTTGCATCACATAAAGTCACTTTCTTGGTTAAATCATTTATTACATATGTGAGACTAGTAATCAAATATAATTCATTATTCTGTGCTTATAATACATGTGATATTTTGCCTTTGGAATATATTCAGCATAAATACACTGGATGTATTAACATCAATCTCCTTCCAAATAGTGAATGATTAGAGCGAGTGGGTTTATATTCAATCAGGTGTACACATTTGCAGGGCAAACTCTGTTATATCCCATCACAACATTATAAATATCTCCTCCTTTTTGGTTGTACTGGAACTCAACAGAGAAAATAACTTAGATGAATTTAGTCCTACAAACATAGCTCATAATATTATTAGCCATATCAAATCTCTACTTAAATTTATGTGAAATTGTTTTGCAGTAGTATTCATTTATAATATTTCTTTTCCATCTGATAAATGAACTGGAAAGAGTAACCTGACTACATGTATTAAGCTATAATTTAACACAAAAGACCCTTTAAACCCTGTGTTATTTCAAAGATAGTTTTAGACCCCATTTAAATATTTAGTATTTTATAGTGTTTTTTCTCACCTTGATTTCAGTCCAGACTACTTGAAAGATACAGAAGATGATGCATACAGGAAAACCCACATATTAATTCCTTGTATGTTCCTCTCCCTTTAGAATTTCTGTTGAACTGTTCTCAATGCAACATATCAAAGGCTGCATGCTCACAATATACTGTTCTAAGACATATGACTGAATGCTTAAGAGGGAAAGGTAATAACATTTGAGGCATTGTTGCTTGCATAAAGGCAAAGAACATGCTCACACTATAATATGCTTCCATGCATTTAATTATTAACTTTTGGAAAATACCTGTAACTCAAAGGGCCTGATTCTTTTTTTTTTTCAATAATAATTCTTTATTGTTTTTCTTTTTCATTACACATCATATCACAAGAGTAAACACAGGTGATATACAACTGGTAGAACAACAATACACTTAAAACATATTTACACTATTTACATGAATGCTTTCATAATTTAATAGTCTGGAAGGAGATAAGATTTGTTTTCTCCAGGGTTAGTACCATCAAGTTAGTATACTACTATATAATGTTATACTTTTTATTGTGTGTGTTGTAAATGTATTCCAAATTCAATGGTTTATGCAAGTATAATATTGAAAATTTGTTTCCAAAGTTTCAAAATATTGGGATTTTTGTTTTGTTTGTTTATTATGTATTTGTGGGCTAATATATGTTTTATCGCTAAGTTCCTAAACTTTTTCCATGAGATTTTAGATGGGGTCAGACAGTTGGTAGCTATGTAGAGTTTCATTAATAGGAAAATATTAATGAGGATGGTTGTTTGGTTTTTAGATAGGTTATTTGGGGGGAGATGTAATATCGTAAATTCCCAAGTGAGCGTTGATGATTGATATCCCATCTTTTGTAGCTGTACTTTCAGGGAGTTCCAAAGTTTGAATACACATTTACAGCTCCAGAACATATGCAAAAGGTCAGCAGTTTCATCTTTACAATGTGGGCAATTTTGGGAGTTTCTAGAGTTAAATTTATGCAAGCTAAGGTGTGTGTAATAAGCATTATTATATATTATGAGTTGGGTAAAGGCTAACCTTTGAAGGGAAATGGATTTTACTGTTAAGATAATTGCTTGTATTATTTTATGATTCTCTACCGATGGTATTTTTTTCTTTCCAATAATTAGATAAGAGTATGTGTTCTTGAAATTTCAGCAATTTGTATGAGCATGTTATAAATTTGCTGTTTTGTAGAAGGGCTTGCCAAAGTGAGTTACATTTCATTAAGTCATCTTTATTGATGTTAATATCTTGAAAGTAACTTATACACATTTCTTTAATCTGTCTCAAAATCAACAGATATGACTTGGGAAGACCCAATTGATTTCTTATTTCATGAGCGGGACAGTTTAAATATGGGTATAGATCTTGTAGTGTTATATTAATTATAAGTGGGAATTTTTTCAGGTCAAGTAGTTGGTTATTAATTTTCAGGTTTGGGTTTTTGTGTATAGGTTGTAGGATCATCATGGTTTGAAGGAGATTTACTGACTTAAAAAGATTTTGTGTTAATGTTACAGAATTTTTAAGGGGTTCCATTAGATTATATGCTTTAATGCTTTTACTGCTTAAGAAAGGTAGTGATTTGGGATTTATATTCAGGCTTTCAATATGTTTAAAACATATTCTTACCCAATGTGGGGGCCAACTATTTCACAGTGTATTGTAGTTTGCAATTCTTAAAGTTCTATTGGCATTTATGATTAAGTAGTAGTTTTCAAAATTTGGTAGATCTAATCCACCTTTGTTTTTCAGGGGTCATCAGTTTATCATATGAGATTCTACTTTTTTTTGGTTCCCATATAAATTTAGCGAATTCAGTGTGAATTTGCTTAAAAAATTTCTTGGGTATTAATAGCTGGGAAGACATAAAGATGTATAATAATCTGGGCAAGATATTCATTTTGATAATCGAGACTTTGGCTAATGGTGGTAGTTTCAGATTTTTCCATCTCTTTAGGTCAAATAGAATGTGGTCCCACTTTTGTTTAATATTATTAGGATAAAAATGTTTGTTATCTGTAGAGAATGTAATTCCTAAATATTTAATCTTTACTTCAGATTTTATTTGACCTATCAATGGTAGAAGTGAGAAAGGATTTAGAGTTTTTAAAGGGAAGATGTTGTTTTTTTTTAAGGTTTATTTTATAGTTTGATATTGATGTGAAGTCTTCGATAGCAGTTAGTATTTTCTTGTGCCTTTTTTAGGCAAGGCTCAAAAGACAAACCCACCTCCATAGGTATCACAAGGGATAAGAAACTAAGAGTAATGCTACTCAATGCTAGAAGTCTAAACCTCAAGATGCATGCACTCAAAACTCTCCTTAGCATGGAGAACATCGATATCTGTGCAGTAACAGAAACCTGGTTCAGGACTCCCGAGAGCACCCCAGCACTACCAGGTTATACCTCATACCATGCTTTTCGGACCCAAAACTTGGACCGAACCACAAAAGGAGGGGTATCGATATTCATCAAAGATACCCACACCTCCAGGTTGGTGGCAAAGCACGAAGCATCAGAGACTATCCATGTGCAACTAACAGAGGGTAAAACTGCCTTCCAGTTTATAGCCTGCTACAGACCACCCTCCCAAACCCAGGAACCCCACTCGGCCTTCCTGAGAACACTGGAAAATATGAAGGTCTCTCCAAACACCATTATATTGGGCAACTTCAACTACCCAAACATAGATTGGGAGCATTACTCTAGCTCCAACACCCTTGCCCAAAGGTTCCTAGAATTCATAAACTCAAATGCTATGGAACAACTTGTTACCACTCCCACAAGAGAGGAAAACATACTGGACCTGATCATCACCAACATGGGGACTCTATGCTCCAGACCAGAAGTGTATCCCTCACTGGTAAGATCAGACCATAAACTGATCTCACTGGATATTCAAATCCCGACCCCACCCCCTGCCCAGAAAACCACAGTGAAAAACTTCTCTAAAGCAAATTTCACACTCCTCAAAACCGAGGTGGAATCCTTCAAAGCCGCCGGGCCTGTGGAAAATATGGCCCAGACCGCAGAATCCTTTATAAATGCATTCTATGAACACCTTCAGGAATGCATGGATCATGCAATCCCAAATAAAACCAAGACCCAATCCTCCAAAGGCAGACGACCTGTCTGGTGGACCCCAGCCATAAACAAACTATACAATAGAAGGAGGAAGCTACTACATGATAGAGCAAAATCCCTAAAAGGGAAGGCATTTCTGATCAGTATTAGCAAAAAACTAAGGGCACTCATAAAATCGTCAAAGGCCAGCTTCGAGAGAAAAATTGCACAGGACACTAAGGATAATCACAAGGCTTTCTTTAGTTATGTTAGGAACCTGGGTGGGAATTCCCAGATATGCTCAGAATTAGTCCAAAATGACAAAAAATACACTGATCCCACAGACATTGCCAACATCCTAGCTGACAGGTTCAGTGCAAACTTCTCCCCCCCTCCCCACCAAAGGGCCAAATATCTATCCCACCCGACTCCTGCCCCCCTGACATCTCAGATGCTCAGGTGGGAGCCGCCCTCTCCAAAGCAAAAAACACAGCATCAATGGGACCAGATGGTATCCCAGGCTGCGTCCTACATGAACTCCAAGAAGAGCTAAACCCAAACATAAATCTACTGTTCAATCTCAGCCTTACTACAGGATATGTACCCAAAGAGTGGCGTACAGCAACAGTGGTCCCTCTCCACAAAGGTGGTGCCTCAACGGACCCTGGAAACTATCGCCCCATAAGCCTGACTAGCTTGGTCTGCAAAGCTATGGAAAGGATCATCATGGATCTCATAAATAAAGATATTGGGGACCTACAGACACTGGATCCTACCCAGTTTGGCTTTGTTAAGGGCAGATCCTGCCTCTTAAACCTGGTTGACTTCTTTGAAACAGTCACCAAGGCCATTGTGAAGGGAAGGTGGTCCACACAGCCTATCTGGACCTCGCAAAAGCCTTCGATACAATACCCCACTCGGGCATTATAGATAAGCTCACCAGCTTAAATATAAACCCCTATGTCACTAGATGGGTTGCAAACTGGCTCAAGGACAGAACCCACATGGTTAGAATTGCTGGAGCCATGTCAGACTCCAAACCAGTTACAAGTGGCATCCCACAAGGCTCAGTCCTGGGACCTCTCTTGTTTGGTATATATTTCTCGGAGGTACAGGCCAACACGGAAGGACTGTGGCTGACCAAGTTCACAGATGACTGCAAACTGGGCGCCATAATCGACTCTCCAGCCGACACAAGCATCCTCCAAAAGGGCCTCACAGAAACAGACAACTGGTGCCAGAGCCATGGCCTCAAGCTAAACGCCAAAAGTGTATAGTCATCCCCTTTGGCAAAAACAAAGTGCCCACAAATTACCACATAGGTGGTAATCCATTAAGTACAGAAGAAGTAATTAGGGACCTGGGGACCCAAGTTGATAGCAATCTTTCATTTGACAACCACGTGGCCAAAGTGGTTAGAAAAACATTTTATATAGCCCACTTAATCATGAAGGGATTCACATCTAGATTAGGGGAGGTCATCGTGCCTCTTTACTCATCCCTCATCAGGCCCATAATCGAGTACAATGCCCCTTTTGGGATGTACCTTACCAAACACCTGCAGCAACTGGAAAGACCCCAAAAGTACCTCACCAAGAGGATCAAAGGGCTCAAACAGATGCCATATGCTGCCCGGTTAAAGAAACTCCAGCTCTACTCAGTGGCATACCGCCTGCTCAGAGGTGACCTGTGCCTGATGTATAAGGCCATGTCCAACCCAGAATTAAGGGACATGCTGCACCTCAGAAAATCCAAATCCCATCGAGCTACACGCTCGAGACTTGAACCTCAGCACTGAAATAAATAGGACATGCTGGAGGGACAGATTCATAACCCAGAGGCTCCCTTCACTCTGGAATAAAATCCCAGTCCAGGTTAGGCAGAGTCCCTCACTGACTCTCTTCAAGAGGAATCTTGATGAGTGGATGGGAGATCATAGGTTTACCCCGGGTATCACTTCAGTGTCACTGTTAGACAGAGGCACAGTATACTAACCTTGAAAAAGGGCATAGCAAAATTAATTTAAAATGGGTGGCGAAAGCCAAACACACTCTGGCTAGGCTTATAAATGCCCTAGGGCAGATAGCCTAGTATGAACCTATGAACCTATGAACCTATGGTGTCTGTGGTTGGCATTGTACAGTAGATGTTAAGGTCATCAGCAAAGGCTGACAGGGAAATTTTCGTGTTATATATTACTGGGGCATTGTTATAAATATTTTGTTTGATGTTTAAAAATAGGGGTTCTAGATATAGGTTAAACAATAAGGGAGATAAAAGACATCCTTGACTAGTGCCATTTCTATTTGGATTCTATTAGACCACATTTTATTTATATATAATGTTGTATAAGGATTATTGTATAGTGTTTGTAGGGTTAGAATAAATTCTTGGGGTATATTAAAGTAGGGCAAGATTTGGAATAAAAATTTTATGTTAACTCTATCAAAGGCCTTATGAGCATCTATAATGAGTGCATATATGTTTAGGTTATTATGGTTAGCATATGAAATTAGCGTGTGAAGTGTTAGTGTATTGTCACTGGTTTGCCTAGATGTTAAAAAAACAGATTGTTCACTTGAAATAAATATGTCCGTTATTTTTTTCAGTCTATTAGCCAGAATAGATGTTAAAATTTTGGTATCAATATTGAGTAATGATATGGGTCTGTAACTGTCCGGATTCTGAGGATCTGTCTTTTCTTTGGGTATGAAAATCGTTTTGGATGTATTAAAGTGTATATCATTAATTTTATTGTTTATTATATAGTTTAATATGTGAGATAAAATTTGTGCAGTGATACGATAAAATGTTTTGTAAAATTCCGCTGTGAAGCCATCTGGGCCAGGAGATTTGTGTGATTTCAATTTTTTGATTGTTGTTATTATTTTTTCACTGGTTATTGGTTCTATTAATTCTTTTTGTTGATTCACATCAATTTTCGGAAAATTAAGTTTTTGTAGGAAGTCTCTACTATTTTCATTTATGAGTAGGTGTTTTTGTTCTCCATAGATTTGTGAATATATAACTTTGAAGGTGTTAATAATATCTTCGGTTTTCGTATAAATCTTGTTCTTATAGATTATTTCAGAAATTTGAGAGGGTGTTTTAGACTGATTAATAATCCTTGCTAGTGCTTGTGATGGTGTTTGTATATGGTTAGCATATTTTGCAAGTATTTTTGTTTCATGAAATGATAGATTATTGTTGTGAACCAAGAAAAGGTCTTTCTGATATTTCAATAGTTCAGTTTCAGTTTGCGTGTTGTAATTTTTAATTAAATCCTGTTGAAATGATTTCATTTTAGCCTCTAGTTGTTGTTCCTCTCTGAGTTGAGTTCTCTTATAATAAGAAGCTTTTTGGATAAATTTACCTCTTATCTGCGCTTTAGTTGCCGCCCATTCAATATCAGGAGGGTGTTCTTGTTTTGCTAAATTGACTAGAGACATTTTAAGAATGTCCTGAACTTCCTGAACTATTTCCTTTTTATTTAAAAGATTGGGGTTTAGGGACCAATTGTATCCCCAATATAGTGTGTTATTTTTGGTGGTTTTAGTAATGTTTAGGGTAATTTTAGAGTGGTCAGACAAGTAACGAGCATGAACGCATACTGTGGGGTCAAGGTTAATCAGTGCTTCTGAAATTAGGAAAAAGTTAATTCTCGACCACATTTTATGACAGTTGGAGTAAAACGTAAAATTATTTGAGGTATTTGGGTTATTACCATATTTGAAGGGATCATATAGATTAAAGTCATATTTAAGTTCACTTAATGTTAAAACTGCTTGTTTGTTGCATGATCTCTGTGGGCTTGATTTATCCTTTTTTGGGTTTTGATATGCATTCCAGTCACCTCCTATGATCATGTAGTGATTATTGTATTGATTTAAGATAGGATACAATGAAGCGAAGAAGGAGTGCTGGTTATTACAGGGTGCATATATATTGAGAAGTAAAATGGGCTTATCATAAGCGGGAATTGAAAGGATTACATAACACCATCTACCTTCTTTATCTATTTTGGTTTCTATAATTTTATCTTAGTATTGGTTCTTAATGATTATAGCTACTCCTGCACTGTTGGTTTTGCCTTCAGAGGCTATAATTTCTCTTATCCATTTTTTCCCTTTTAATTCTGTCCATTGCTCAATAGATAAATGTGTTTCTTGAATTAGTATGAAGATTGCCTTAGCCTGCAAAACTAGGTGAAGAAACAGTTTCCTTTTTTTAATGTTCTGGAGCCCTTTAATGTTCCATGAATCTATTTCCCACATTTGTAAAGCTTTTATTTTGTGTAAGTAGTCTTGTAAATGTGTGTAAATATATTGGGTTGTGTTTATTTCTTATCAAAAATATGTTATGAAAGCATTCTTTTATTCCCGTCCCTTCCCTGTGCCTACCCACTAATCTCCTGGACCAGGAATTTAACAGGACCTGGCAAGATTTGTTTTTTGTATTTTTTTGTATTATTAGTATATATATATATATATATATATATATATATATATATATATATATATATATATACCTTGTATGTTAGTGTTCAAGAGGTAAAAGAATCTTAATGGCCCTGTATGACCTAAAACTATTTGTACAAAGCCTATCCCACTCATTCCCTAACAAACACTGCTTTTGTAACCCAAGTCTCTTCTTATGAGATTTATTATGGGGTGTCCAAGTTTGAAAAATCTATTTTAACCAGACCTGGTCTTGACTAAAAGCAGTGAACATCAATTTAAGAAACTTATCCCTAACAGTATTTGAAAGTTTATCAACTATAAATTGTTGTCACAAGCTTAGTTTATTAACCATATACATAGATTATATTCATTCCTCGTTTAGTCTTAGTTTGTATGTGATTCTTCCTCTCCTTGGCAGGAGACTGATGTCTCTGATTGTTTCTTTCCTTGCTTTGGGTGAATATTCAATTTTGAAGTTCAAATGATCCAAGAATCATTGATCCCACCAGTTTTGTTACCCCTGCCCTGCATTGTTTAAATCTTGAATGGCCTTCTGTTAAAAAGGTCTTAACGCGACTTCTCTCAACCACCGATTCGACCTTCATCAGATATTATACTTTACACATTCTTACTCTGATGGGTCCTGGAGAAAACCATATAACTATATATCAATCTCAGACTTATGTACATACATGAATATAGTCACAAGTAATTAGGTAGACATTTAGAAGTCGATTTGAGTAGGTTTGAACAACCAGTGATTAATAATCAGTGGTAATCAAAAGTATAAGCCCTTCTATAAGGCTTTGTTGGCTCTTTAGTATAAGATTTAAGAAGGGATGGGGTGTATAGATGTTTCCTCAAGCTACAGACCCATGAAACTTTAAGGCTATGTACAAGTAGATTAGTGGCTTGGGATCGTAGTTTATCTAAGTTTATCATTCTTGGTATTATTATAGCATTGTGCAAGATAGGGTAGAAACAAGAAAGAAAATAAATGTTCTACTACCCTAATGAGTCACCTATTATATATAACAGGAGAGAACCTAGTTCTATTCCAGACTCTGTAATAGTCTTAATACATTAACAAATATATTTTCTTTATCACCAAAGTTATGCAAACTCATTCTATGTTGGTTTCAGATCCAAAATGTATTGAGAACCAAATGCACTTAAGTGAACTGAAACTATGTACAATGTGTCATAATAACATTTACTCAATAGAATAACTTGTGAGATGTACAGCAGAGAGCATTGATTATTTGTATGATTATTGATTATTAGTATGTGTAGACTTCATTTGCAGTTCTATGTAGCTGAAGTTGCCTGTGTCTACAATATGATATAACAGGTAGAGTGTTTTAAAGCTGAACTTTCAGATGTCATTTATAAGCTTCTGTTGGTATCAGCTTATTACAGTATTATGTTTTTATTCCGTATTAAATTACCTAATTCGCTACCTTTGGAATATTGTCTGACCAGAAAAATTCAAGTCCTGACATACTAGAGACATAATAGTGCTTTTATGTAGATTACAGATCTCAGCACTAGTGTGTGTGTTAATTCTAGGATAGGGGCTATCCAGTTTTGCAGTTTAGAACAAATTTGTTTTCATATAAGGGACCATATTTAATATAGGCTCTCTTATTAAATCTGAGCAAAAATTTAAAAAGGGCACAACTAACTGTGTTAGGTTTAACATGAGTGAAATTAAACCCTGTGTTTATAAAATCAAGAGTGTAGTCACTTAGGTACATGTAATTTGTTGTATTAAAACCTAGAACTTTCATGTCTGTTAGCAGTGCAATATGTTTTTGCAACTCCATTATGCTATGTGAAGCTAGAAACTTTAATTAACTTTGATGACATTTAAAAGCAGGATTTAATAGCTATGGGGAAAGAGAATATGTGGTTTAACTATAGTATTTACATTTTTTAGTGCTTTCCTCATCAGTACTTTATTTTTTATTTATTTATTTTTTTTAATTACAGTTCCTTTGACCTTCTCTCCAAGCTGCTAGACAGCTAAGCAGATTACTTAGCTTCTCGAAGGGGGATTCTGCATGCAGACGGACTTCCGGAAGTGCCACCTCTCGAAAATGACCTCTAGAGCAGCAAAGCAACATTCAGTTCCTCCCGTGGGAAAGCCAGCGTGACGCGGATGTTGTGTACTTCCTGTTGGGGCTCTCGTGGCTTGCAGAACGAGAAATGAGGTCACACCACTCCAAAAATGCAGCCTAGGGCAAGGCAGGGGCAAACTGTGGAAAAAGTAAGTCCTCGGCTGTTGTTATTTCGTGAATCTGGTCTCAGGGGCTCAATAAGCCACATCGGAGAGTGAAACTAGTTGTCTAAGGCGGGAATTCTTTTAAAAACAGTCATGAAGGTAGATTTTGCTTCTCTATTGTTGGCGACTGAGTATTTGACCCCATCCACAGAAAATAATAATGTATTTGGATATTTCATTTGGAATTTTAGTTTTTTGTCAATCAAAAATTTGCAATAAGGAGATAAGAGCTGTCTGGCTTGTCTGATTTGTAGAGGCAGATCCTGGGCTAGAGAGATTCTGTTGTTGTTCCACATTAAAGATCCCCCATTTTTCTTTGCAGATAATAATATTTTATTAACATCTTGAAAGTTAAGTAGTTTGGCATAGACAGGTCTTGGCATATTTGAAGTTTGAAATTCTCTCAGGGCTCTGTGTGCTCTCTCTATTGTTATTTGATGGGCTGTTTTTTGGTCTTTGAGTAGTGTTGCAAATATATGAATGATAGAAGGAATCAGTTCATTGTGCTGTATATTTTCCGGCATGCCTCTGATGATTATGTTATTCCTTCTGGATCTTGCCTCAAGATCAATAATATTTGCTTGCATGGTTTGTATGTCTGCTTCATGTGAGTCAGATTTTTTGGATAGAAGGGCTATTTTTTCCTCATTCTCCATGATTTTGACTTCAGATTTGTCCATTCTTTCCAAGATTTGATTGAAGGAAGTTCCAAATGATTGCAATTGAGTAGACAGCTCTTTTATTGCCTCTTGGATAGGTAGCAAGGCTGCTTTTATATCATCCAGGTTTGCTAGTTGATCTGCTTTATTTTTATTCCCTGTTTTTGCTGTGTCTTGTCCCTTTTTTATTTTCTGCCTTTTAGAGTTCAAATCTTTCTCAGGTGATAATAATTCTGAGAGTTTAGTTTTTGTTGTTGTAGTGTCCATATTTTTATTTTCTTTTGACATTTTGTAAAAGTAAAGCATCTTGTTTTATAGATAAAGATGAGTGTGTAAAGTGCCCTGAGCACATGGCTTCTTTTCCTTGTCTCTTTCCTCAGATCCAGTTAATCTGTTGTAATCTTGATAGATTTGTTAATTCTTCAGGTTTATTTTCCCTTTTTTGGGTTTCTGGATATTGATTAGAGTTGTTAGCTCAGAGTATTGCTTTAAATAGGTCCTGGTATTACCTCTGGGTTAAGTTTATTCCATAAGTATTGAAGAGCTGAAGATTAGCAGTGTTTACAGAACAGCGGCCATCTTTGAATCCCAAAGGGCCTAATTCTGAAAGACTTATGATCAGTGTAAATGATATAGTCCAGTAAAAGCCTACCCCGATCCCAAAAGACTTGGCCTCAGTGTAAGTCACTTAATCCAGTGTAAACTTGCCCCATTTCCAAAGACTTGTTCTCAGTGTGATTTACTCCAGTGTAAACTTGTTTTATAAATAAAATTGCACGATAACTAATCATTAACCTGTTCCATAATAGATTAAGACCCCCAATAAAAGAATCAAGACGCTATCTTCTCCCTGACTCTTTGCTCAAACTTAACAGACACCCAGTTTTCTCTAGGCTTATTTGAAATATGTTTTTGCAAGCTTGTGAAAGTCACTACCCACAGAAATTGCATCTTTAGACAATCTATCTGCCAAGGAACATTGGCATTTAGACATCAATGCGCTTGTTTCACAGACACAGGATACACCTAATCCATCAATTTTCATGCACCCCATGTTGGTAACTCTGAACTGACAATGTATTTTCATTTTCACTGGAGTAATGTTTGATCATTTATACATGAATGCATATACTGCACCTATCTGTTTTTACATTTCTTGTTTATATTATTCTTGCATATATGTCCTATGCTAATGTAATTTGTTTTGCTTATTTTAACTTATGACTTATATTTTCCTGTGGATTTGCTATTATAGCACAGGATAAAGGCTAAAAGGGTTTTGTACCAGCCCACTGACCTGGTAAGAAAACAATAAATAAATTATATATACGAAGTGGTGAATGTTCAGTGCCAAAAAAGCCTTTATATTTGATCTCAAATTGCCTGTTTGCACATAATGGCTTTTTTAAGTATGAGAATGCAGTACAGTTTGTATCAGAGAATATAGCCTTCCCCACTGTAGTGTGAGCTTGGAGTTGGTATATATAATTAGCGAGCGGTGTGTGGTGGGTCAGTATTGCAAAAAAATAGATTTTGTTTTTTTTTTTAATCTGTGTGTTTCAGTCATAAGTGTATTTGACTCTTTGTTGTGATTCAAACCCTTTTAGTGCTATAACAGGCATTCAATGTTTTGATACTTTGAACTTCTGTCATATACAAAGAATAAATACATATATATATATATATATATATATATATATATATATATATATATATATATATATATATATATATATGGTTCTAGGTTCACTGAATGAAAGTACGATTCAGAGAACATTACTTACCCGAGCTGATTTCACCGAAACCTCTTCATAATGAAAGCACGGACTGACGAATTCCTTTCCCTGTGAAACACTGAACACCAAAACAATGAGACCAGAATGCTGAATGTTCAAAATAAAGAAGCTTCACATCAGTGAAAGTCAGAACACTGAACAGGTATACATCAGGCTAATATTGCACTACACCAAAAACAGAAGCTTTTGCAAGACAGCAAGACCCCTGCACCCTGCATGTGGAGTGCTTGCCACACTCCCTGCTAATTACATATACCAACTCTGAGATCACATTGCTGCAGGAAATGGGCAATACCCCAAACCCAGCTATGCCATAATATCACACAACACCTCACTTTCTCTGTTCGATGCTCTGACTTTCGTTGATGTGAGGCTTTGTTACTTTTAATGTTCAACATTCCGGTCAACTTGTTTTGACTTTTGATATTGTTGTAATTCATTCTTTGATAGGGACCCATATCTATATATCTATCTATATATATAATATATATGTGTGCGTGTGTGTGTGTGTGTGTGTGTGTGTGTGTGTGTGTGTGTGTGTGTGTGTGTGTGTGTACATATATATATTTTTTTTTTTTCACACACACAAATGTACACATTTTTGTGTTGTACATTCTGTTCTTTCTTGCTTGCTTTTAGAAAGTGGTCTGATATTTGGTGAAATAGAAAGGTTATCCTAAGAAGAAACACATCTGCAGCAACTTGAAAATGTAAAGGTAATAGAATGCTAAGAGTATCATAATTAGTTTGCTGTACAATGCAGATTGCATTATTTGGCCTGGCATGATATTGAATGATCATATATAATCATGTTTCCTATGATTTCATGATATGTAGTGATGTAGTGATTGGCTCCACAATTTTTAAGACAATTTCATTTGTTCTAGGAGTATCTTTTTTCTTTGTACCATTCTATGAGTTTCTTGAGGAAAGAAAGGTGCAGATGTACAGAGGGAATATGCCAAAATGAGGAAGAGATACCTTTCAAGTATAGAGCAAAATAGTTGGAATGGAAAAAAACAGAGGTTTGTTGCTAAGCTGGCAAAAGAAAAAATAACAGACTAAGAAACCAAATGATGAAATAGGCAATTAAAGGGAAGAAGACCTTATAATTGGTGTCTGAGGTAGGGATACAAATGCAAGAAGAATAACAGTTGTGCTTTAGGGAATAATTTTTGCTACAATCAAGGGGGCATTGTATGCAGTCAATACATGAAAAAAGTAAAATGGTTCTTAATGGTTCTGTTGTGTAATTTATTCACTATTATCCAGGATAATGAAGTATACACAGATGTTTATGCGGGTGTGTACTTAGTTTTAATGCAAAAAAGTGAATATTGTCAGAGTAAAATGTGTATTGTTTGCAGAACTCATAATTAGGATATTTCATGTGTTTTATTTCTCTGTTTGTGAATTCTGTAATAAGTACCATCACTGACAGTATATGCTAAATATAAACTATCAGGACCCACAGCCATGACATAACAATTCAAGTTCTTGTTAACATCTATAAGGTTTCAAAAAACTGACAAACATATACACTTCATCCTTTCAAAGGACTATATTCTCATGGTATTTCATAAAGATTATTTGAACTATAGAACCTCACTTGTCCTTGTTTCATACTAAACTGGGACAGAAGCAATTTTTTTCAACTGTTTCAGGCACAGTGACCCATCTGTTGTCATAGCAAAGATAAAAAATTATGCTACTCTGAAGGTGTGGAGAACAGGCTCATTAAAGAGGTTTGCTTCAAGCTGTAAAATATCCATGTCAGTTTGATGAACATTTCACAGTTACTACTCAGTGGAGAAAAGCAAAGCTGTGCCAGAAATAAATAGCTGTCACCAGCATCTCTTCCATGAACCATTCCACTTAATATGACTGAAAGACACAATCCTGTCACATGTCTAAAGAGATGAAGATGCAATATGCTTTGGCTGAAAACCAAACTTTAAGGTCTTATGCCATTTTCTTTTCTTTAAGCAATTAAGGTCAATTTACTTTATCTTAGGGTGCACAACAGAGTTATATTGTTTGACTACAGTGTAAGTATGCAGCAGATTGTTAGAAAAGAAAATGCATACATTGTATTAATGTATATTTTCAAGTGAAAAGTAAGAGTTGCTAATATGGAGGAAGGTTAATTATTACATAAGTCCTCAAAGCAAAAAAAAAAAAAAAATTACAATTTTTAATGCTATATTTCCCTTATATAAGTGCATTAATATAACTGCAATGTTCATAGGTTCATAGGTAGGTACTAGGCCATTGGTCCTAGGGCTTATATAAGCCTAGCCCAAAAGGTACCCTGGCTTTTGCCACCCAAGAAAATTATTTTTCTATGCCCCCGAAAAGTCATCACTTCCAAGCCTGGAATCCAGGACCCTGTGCACTACAGTCATGTTGTGTCTTTTCGGCTTTTCCCAGTTAGGGGTCACCACAGCGGAACTCCGGTCCACTAATGATTGGTAGTTGATTTTTACGTGCCGAGTTACCAGCTCTGATGCACAACCTTCAACAAAGGTATGCCCATTCACGCATGTCTCCACACAGAAGACGCTCTAGCTGAGAATCGAACCGGACAGCGTCTTACTGTGAGACGACAATGCTACTGCAGCACCACAACCGTGGGTCTGTGCACTACAATCATAATGAGGGATTTTACTTTGGCACTGCATACATGCATGAACTCTATCTTGTTTTGAACTACTTGAATACGACATATTTTGTAAGGAACCCAATCCAATGTATTACAGTATTACAAGATATATGTAGGATTACACATCATCATACAAAATATTAAACATATAATTTTCATATAATGTTCATGCATACAGAGGAGCACATCTATATCTGCATTACTGTAATCTGCTGGTTAAATAACAACTGAATTTATACCAAGCAGATTAAAAGCAAATATAGTACAGCACTTAAACTTGTTTTTGGAAAAAAAAACATGCAATAAAAGAAGAAGGAATAAATTAACTCCTTAGGCATACAATTGAAAAATATTTTGTGTACTAATTTATAAAAACAGAGCATTGCACAATGTGTGTTAATTTAATGTAAAGGAAAACATTCACTGTCAATTCAATACTTTTTACATAAATGCTTTAGGAAAGTGATGATACTGTTATTTCTCCACTATGTGTTTCTAATTTTTTTAAGCCTGTGTACTATATTTGAAATATCAAAAACAACTGTATGTATACACCACCTGTACTAAGTACTGTGACTAGAAACTTTAAAACTACTGTATGTACATGTCATTTTTCTACATTTTCATTATATTCATTTAGTTGGAGCTTTTCTATCCAGGGCTCTGCCGAAAAGGGTCACTTTATTTTGCCCAGTCAGACATTCCTGGTAAGCAAATGTTAATAGATAAATAAATACTATGGATATGGGTACTGAATGGTGCACAATAGCACCGATTTATATAATATGGTATAGGAAATAGGAGTAAAATAATTCTACTCATAAAGGCACCCATAGTTACAATTTCCTTTCTTCAAAGACATTGATTTTTTTCTCCACTGAATGACCCGATCATTTTCCAGAATAGAAGAGTATTACAAAAAAAAAAAAAAAAAAAAAAAAGAATGCAGTACACAAGTTGTGACACCCGTATATATTCGTTTATCATAGTTGCTTTATACACTGTGGTATAGCGGCATAATATTCTGAAAGCACACAGTGCACTCATTCAATAAAAAAATAAGAATTACCACTGTATCATTAGTTGGATTTCCATGGACATAACTTTAGATCTTCAGTCATACTTTCATTAATGTAAACTTTGCTAAGAGGATATTCTAAATGCAACAAGCTATTATCTTTAATGAGTAATATATAGGACTGTTGTCATGCATTGAGGTGCTAGGCTATAAGAGCATAGGGTATATCCAGAGGAGTTTACTTCAAATAACCTTATGCATTATATAATTTCGGTATATATAATGGGGTGTTATGAAAGTGTATTTGCACAGCTTAACTTATAGATGTTTCTTATTTAAATTCCACCTTATAAATTACTTTTTATACAAAATATATGAATCATTTCCACCAGAAATATTATCAGAAAAGCATATCAGTATAACATTTCATAAATGTAGAATTATGTACTGGATTTGTTGACATACATTTTGAGCAAAAATGTTATTTGTCAATCATTATGGGATGATGTAATTAAGCAGAATGTTACTGATTTTAGAAATGAACCATTAGATGTCAACATACAACCAACCTTTATTGAAAAATACCCTGTTTTAGTAAAAATCTCACAAGGGTGATGCATGTAGTATACAACAAGATGAGTGGCATTAGCATCTCATAAAAATGGAGTAATAGGAAAGATAGCTTGAGATAAAAATTAGGTTATCCATCTAAACAGGGCAATTCTATTTCACATCTAAGGCTAGAACATACTAGACTATCAACAGAGAATAGATGACTGCATGAAAAGATCCATTCTAAGCACATACTTAAATTCATAAAGATTCAAGCACCATGTGCCTTATCCATGGTGCTATCCTTTCTGACTCTGAAAAACAATGGATAAAGGAAAATGGTTGTGTTACATCTAAACTCAGGTATTTCCCTTTTCTCCGTTGTTTTGATAGCTCTGAATTGATGATGTTGAAAGTGTGGCAGCTTCCCTCATGCAGCAGATGCTATTTTCATAAACATATCAATTTGCAGTTCCGTTTTCTGAAAACTGAGCTCTTGTGGAAAAATAATATTTAACAAATCATTTAAACCTGGAATAATTAATCAAAGAGCTCATAAAAATGATCATATATTTCTGGTCCTGTGGCAAAGAGTGACAAATTATTGTCTGGAGTCCAGGAGATCCATGTTCAATTAAAGCACATGCACTGAGGGAAATGATGGGGTGGGGAGTAACTGATACCACCCTGCTCATCCTCATTGGGAGTTAAGATAGATGCTAGGCTTCATCACTGGTGATACCTAGCATTAGCTAGATATATTTTCCACCTGTAGTGGTTGTGCTGGCCCCAGGTGCATTGGGCAGTGATTTCCTTGCTGAGTAAGGGAATATCAGGGAAAGGAAGCCAACAAACTACTGAAACACAAAAAACAAGTCAGCAGCACCAAGACCCACCACAGGAAGTATCAGGGATCCAAAAAACTTTACAAGCTCTACAACATTTTAGAGAGATATACCCAGTTGATTATTCCGTAATTTTGAAGTTTAGTCTAACTTTGTTTATTGTTTGAGTCTAACAGTTTAATGCATTCTGTATAACTATTTATAACAGTTTTGATGACACTTTTAATCTAACAAACTTGCAGCTTTTGTATTTAGGTTTTATGAACATATGTGTTTTTTTAGCAAATGTTTCTTTAAGAACTTGACTTACAGGAGGTGTGGTTATCACATGACATGTCTCATTTACTTATAAACTACTGTTTGAAACTGTGTATCTTTTCTGAAGAAGTTGGCACATTACAAGCAACGAAAAGCACTTCAATAAATTGTTTTATTTCACATTTTGTGGATTCCTGATACTTCCTGTGGTGGGTCTTGGTGCTGCTGACTTGGGTTTTGTGTATGAGTAAGGGAATATGATGTATGTGTTGGAGTATGCAAATGTTCTCCTATGACCAGGCATCCAATGTGACCCTGCAGGCAGCCTGGGTGTAGGCCACACCAGGGGAATGAGTAACTAACCTACTCCCTAACACAAGACTGTCATGGAATGGACTGTGTGTCTCACAGCAAGCCCAAGAGTAACCTCACAATCCTTCAGAATGAATGAGCTATTTGAGTGTTGGTAATGGAGCCTTTTAGGTAGGGTCCTTCAGGGGTGGAGAGTAAAATAAAAAAAAAACCACAATAAATCTCCTTATCCATTTTTTACGTACTTAATTTTTAGTTGTGCAGGTTAATTCCACTGTATATGGACTAATTTCAGAGAAGAAATGAAGTGATAGTTCTACTGAATAGCAACAATTTGGTCAGAACAACAGAAGGAGACAGAGTGGCACTTCCTGTGGAGACAGATATAGGTCAGCTTTTAAGCTAAAGAATGAGAGGAGTGGGATAGGGCATTCTTCAGAAATGAAAAAAACTGCGACTAAACTGCAAGGAGATAAATGAAATAGGTATAATTAGTTGAGAAGCACCAACCATCACACAACAGTATTCATCTGTTATAGAGTGACATTGTTGACTTTGTTCACACTTGAAAAGTGGAAGATATCGAGAAAAACAAAAAAAAAAAACAAACAAACAAATTAAAGAAATATATATAATAAACTTATAACCCCGGAATAGTATTATCATATTCAATAACCTTCATATGTGCTATACCTGGAAGAGCTCTAAAACCTGCATAAAAACTCAAGGGAGCAACCGTTCTGGAACTGACAAGGCCTAGAGGCATATTTCTCAACTACTTTACTCAAAAATTCTGCACAAAGTCAATAATAATGAAGGTGACAAAGGTCCAAATCAGATATATTGCTGAAATATTACTGCAATACACTTAAGAAAATTTAAATGGACAGCAGATTTTGTATCAATATTCATTTTTTGAAAAACAAGAAGTATAAAACTCTGAAGTCTGACATTATTGACTGACTGTAATCCTATGTGAGTTACCAGAAAGTCAAATATTTTATGAGAGATAGTGCAAAAATATGAGACAGAATCAGGAACATTCTGCAAAATTAGGGACAGCTGTGAGGTATGCCTAGAGGCTATGCAGAAGTAGTAAACTAGTCTAGCAGTGGGTGCACAGAGGAGTGGCAACATATTCTGTGCTTAGAATACTAGAAACCTAAGAAAGCATACCGAATATTGTTGTGTTGCATTCATAAAGACACCGTGAGTGCATAGCAAGCGCTTACAGCAATGTTCCATCTAGGAAATGAACAGCTGTTTGACATATGTTTTGAATATCAAATTGTTTCGGAGCCTTATGGTACATCACACAGTGTCAAATGAATAATTGCACAACCTTGTGCATCTGTTGTTTTATATTTTATTATCCATTAAAAAAGCACATAGCTTACTTACACTTTAGAAATGGATTAATAATGACTAACAAATATATTAAGGTAGAACATAACAGAGAATGTCAATGATGAGTCTGAGGTGAGAAACATCCCACGCTCCGTAATGTTTCTGAGTGGAGGATGGAGCTGTACTGTGGACTTTAGTATTAAAGAACAAGTCAAACACATTGTTGATTGTGCCAATTTTCTACATGTACAGCACATGTGTTTGGTACTTTTTATGATATTCCTTAGATGTACCATTTTGATTCAATTCAAGTCATGGAGAGTCACTGACATCCTTGCTGTACATTGCCAAAAATGATACAGAAAGTACACTACAAATTTAACTCAGTTGTGGAAAAGCACTGAGACTGAGTGTGCTGGCATAGAGATTAACATATTATGGATTTTTTGTCTTTCTCCAAAGCCTATAAGTATGTTTCCTAAGATAACATGTTTGTCATCCTTCAGTAGATCTTCGTTGTCATTTGTAGATAGTTGAATGTGGAGAATCAACTTTCTTATTTCTGTGATACTGTAACATGTGAAAAAGCAATGGAACTCAGAAATGATGTGATACCTTTTACTGGGCCAGCATTGGTTTACCTATATAGTTATATGAGTTTATAGACTTGCATGAGTCCACTCGGGTTTTAAGCAGAGCTTTAAAGCATTGTGGCTAACATCTGTCCATCCATCCATCCATTCATCCATCCATCTTCAACCCCTTTTCCCATTTTGCACATGGGGTCAGGGTGTCACTTCAGCAGTGGCAATCATCTTGAGCCAAGGTTTATACCACCGGGTGGCTAGCCCTGCCATGGTAGTTCATTCGTACCACTCACTTGCACACACACTCTCACCTATGGCCAATTTAGAGTGTCCAATCCACCTACTGTATGTCTTTAGAATGTGGGAGGAAACTGGAGCATTATTAAACTCATAAACTTTTGAGAAAGTTTTTCTCATAGTGAAAAATCTTTGTTGGCCCAATAACAATAAATATCATTACCTCTGTGTTCCAGCAGTGTACCAGCATGACATTTATATATGTTAGATGGATTGCAACTTACTGGAAACCTGATCTTGCATATTACACATTTTTTGTGCATTTGTGCATAACGAATCACAATACTAGGGTATATGTTCATTGATTTATGAGTAGGATTTTTAGGTAGATTCAGGCCATTAGCAGGGTATGCTTCTCAGAAGCGAACCACACCTGACAATATGTTTTTGTTGTTATTGTGATTTCAAAAAAGTGTATATCTTCTTACATTAGGAACAATCAAATTAGAGGGTTTAGTAGCCTCTGATCAATTCAACACTGATGATTTTGTGTTGACAACCCTGAATTATAAGTTCAACATATTAGATCAGGTAATTATGGAAAGGAAATTACATTGGAGCCATGAAAACACTTGGTCCAAAAAAATAGAGAGATGTATTTGGTAGTGGCGGTCAGAGAAAAATATTGGAAGTACAATTGCCAGCTGTTAGTTTAAAGGTCACCACTGTTATGTTAGATGAGTGTGTCATAGTCAGCTGTTTGAATCCAGATATCAAAATCATGGGCAGGGATTTAAATATTAGAACTTATCGGTCAGTTAAACCTAAAGAAAGTGATATATGAGACATGTGCTAGTGTTTTTTTTCAGGGATTTGTCGAAAGGATAAGCAGCTAGCAGCAAGAAAAAACAGACAGATGAGTTCCCTGCTTAGATGAGAGATTTCCAAAGTTCAGAACTCCAAACAAACAGATGAATTGTTGTCCAAGGAAGAGATTTTACCTCCTTGATACCTGGAGATACCAGATGTCTGTGGAGTCATGCTATCCATGCTTCTTTTGGGACTATGACACATGTCTGTGTTTTGTGGCCCTCTACCTAGGAATAAAAGGATTAATTTGAATAATGCTATTCATAGCTTTGAATGTTTGCACAGGATTGATGTTATCATGTGGGGTGCTTGCCTAGATAATTCTATTAATATGTATCTTATAAAAGAACCATACCCTTTATGAGAAAATATGTGCTTGTCAAAGGTGTTAGAACCAACAAACTTGTAAATGCAGTTTGGTACCATCTTTCTTCTTGATGGAAATTGAAAGAATCAGATCATGCATTTTATGAATATATGCTTGTTTAATATAAATGGGGTTAAAATCCTAGTGGACAGAATCAAGATTTTCATTTATTTTAAGGAATAGAAGGTAAATCTAACTTCCCTAGAACATAAAGCGCTAACTCTGCTAGGTTATGAGACTATAACATATTCATCTCACTTAATGGATAAGAGGAGGAAGGTACACCTGACTTCTCATGTGATTGATTTAGAACATTCAGACACCTGTCATTTCCAGGCTAGTTATTTAGCTAGAGTTGCAGATTATTCAGAGGAAATGGAATTCATTTTGGCTTCACTGTACACCCAGGATCAGCACATGGGAGGAAGTAAAAATATTTGATGGAGGATTTAATTTGTTTGACATGCTTTATTTAGACAGTCATTGCAAGTGAGGCATGGTAATTAGTGCAGTCTTAGCAAATTAAGACTACAGTAGGGATATATGATTTTTTAAGGGCCGGTGCACATTTTAAGTGTCAGTCTGTCTTATCCTATACTCATTGCTTGCATGCAGTGAAGGTATAAACCAGGACAGACAGGATACATTTGTCAGACTCTGTTATGTATAAATTACAGTAGTCTGTCATCACTTCTCTTGTTCTTTCAGATCATCCCCTGTGAAAGAATCTAAGTTCATCCAAAGCCCCAGTACCTGCACTGTAGCATATAGGCCTTCATTGTTAAAATACATGAGCCCAGAATCAATAATGTCAAAGTTACCAGGGGTAGAAAAGAGTAACTAGTCACAGATGACCCCGTGACCCCCTCAAACAGATGGCATATGGGATAAAACTGGTAAAATCTTCATCTCTAGTTATGAACAGAGTAGAGTTATCCTTTGCTGCAATGCCAAGATTGACCTAGGTGCATTCAGCCCTATTTTATAATCCTTATGCTTCATCACCAAGGTTTGTAAAAAGTAAATAAAATATGCATACTTTGTATAGCAACACATTTGGTGGGTACTACAAAGGAAAACAAAGATACTGTTAAAGAAGTCATGTCTGAGTGGGCAAGTCCTTTTATTGAATGTGAATCAGATTTTATTGTATAACTACAAAAGAATGCAGTGAAACAAACTGGAGGAAGCAGGCCATCCAGCCAAGGGGTCTAAACAATATAACAGAGGTCAGATTTAGGCAACATTCAGTGCATATCTGCAGGGCAGAAAGTTCAAGCAGACCATAGGTGATGCAGTATAAGGCAGACCCATTCTTACCTCACTGCATCAAAAGTGGATCTTATAACAATATCATTACCTGTATTCATTCATAAAATTCAGATAATGGTGAAATGATTAAAAGTAGTAAATATCCAGTAAAATATTGGTTGTTAACAGAGATATATAAGTTTGCATAAAATGAGATTATAAAAGATTTATTTGACATTTGTACAGGAGCCTGAGATGACCATTGGCACCATGCATTACAGCATCATGTTTCAATAGTGGCCATTCTTAACACAAACAAGCCTCACATAAAGACATTATCCAATAGGAACATATACTTTCTTAATATAGACTATCCCCAGGATTTAATAAAATCCATGTAGGCACCTTGTAGAGCCTACACAGAATGTATCCCCGTACATGGCCATGGTTCACCCTCAGCAGCACACCACGAAAACACTGAGGGAGAGCATAGGAACAGGGCTATTTAATCCATGTAGGGAGAAGTGTAGCAGCTACCCATGGTTGTGGATGCCTGGTCAGATGTTATGTGCAGGGTGAGGCTCCCTGTAATGCACCCGATACTGTTGAAATGCTGTGAATTGTTTTAAATGTTTAATATTTTATTTTTATTAACTTTTTTTCTCTCTTTGTATGTTTGCGCAGTACAGCAAAGGGCACAGCAATGCCAATCTGTGCTCACATATAGACAGCTAACACCTGCTACACATCTAAAAACAGAAAGCAGATGTAATTAATTATCATGATTAAATTGTTTTTTTCCATTTGTGTGGGGCACAAAGCAAAGCAGAGCTGAGCGGCACTCATACGTACATAGCTGACACCTGCCAGACATCTAAAAATAGAAACCGGATGCCATTAATTATTTATGTCTAGGTTTGTTTAAGCCTGTTTTCATGGCCCAGCATGGTGCAGTGCTCAGCAATGGTCACAGGTAGCCTGGAAATGTATGTGAAGTTATACTAGTTATCATGCTATCCAAGTAGCTAAATGGATAGAGTTACAGCCTAATGTGTAGTAGATCCTGGGTTTGAGGTCATAGTATGTCTGTAATTTAAATTACTGTTTTTTTAATTTAATAAAACATTTGTGAAATATTGCAGTGCTGCATGGTGCAAAGCACTGCTTAAACATGCTAATGGCTACTATAGTTTGCGTGGTGCTAAGCTTCGCAAAAACCTTGGTTGTGCAAGTTTTCACACTGCTCAGCTCTGCTTAGCTGTTTTGAGTGCTGCTATGTAACACGGCACTTTTTTGAATCTCGCTCAATGACTTGTAAGGGTGGCAAAACAGCCTATATTAAGCACAATAGGTGGGAATTCTGCCCCATTCCTTGGAGTCTAATCAACAATGGATATGGCAGGTGGTGCTGGTGAAAGTGTGCGCTTTTGGGCACAGAGATGGGTATTCAGGAGTCCAGGGTCTTGGTTGGACTCCTGGTAAAAAATCATGAACCCGGGCTGCAACAGGGCAGTTTCCAGGACTCAGAGTGTAAGGCGGAGGCCTGGGACTGGTTCGCCAGGAAACTCACCAGTGTTACTGGTATCCTTGGCACAGGTGAGCAGTGTCAACACCATTATGATGACCTGAAGAGTTGAAAGAGGGGAACCTTGGACACCTGGGCCCAAGAAGATAGAGCTGGGAATGACCCAGAAATATGTAAGCATGTTTTCCACTGTTTTACCAATATGCAAGCTAAATGTCTGCAAAAGTGGTATGCATAATGGTGTGCTTCTCTCCCAACAGCTGGAGCTGAGATGGCTTGAAATGTTGAGTCCAATGCTGGGTGCCTGGCCAAGTTGCACCATGAGCGTGGTATATACGGATTTATTATGCTAACTGTAGTGCAATAAGCAAGAGAGAGTAAAGCATTTACTGTGATAAAGTATACACAATAAAACTGTAGTGCAATAAATGAGCAAGTAGAACTGTAGTGCAATAAATGGGTAATTAGTGTTGCAGTGCAATAAATAAGCAATAACAACTATATTGCAATAAACAATACCAATAACAGTACACAGAATGATGTACAGCAGGACTGCGTTGTCATAACCATTGCAGTAGAGCTGTATGCATTGCTTTTGTGTGGTAAGGTTGCTGCAGTCAAGTTTAACACTGTAATAGCTGTAAAATACAAAATGAATGGCCTGCAAACTGTATCATTTAACTCATAGTACAGTCCAAAGCTGTCTCCAGGCCAGTATGGGTCACATAATGCTCTCTGTTCCTCCTACTTTGCGAAATAAAGGTATATGGGTGAGGTAGCCCAGTCTATGGGCAGATATTGTGTGCACTTCACAGACATTTATCAGCAATACCAATAAAGTGTTAACCAGCATTGCTGATTCTGAAATAAATTTGATGTAATATATGCAGTATGGTTGTATTCCATGCATGTGTGTTCTACTGTCACTACAGTCAATTATAACACTGTAATAGTTTTAGAATGCGAAACGAATGTCCTGTAACATATATTGTTCAACTCATACTATGTTACAAGGTTGTCTCCGGGCCATTATCAGTCACATCATGCTCTCATTTTCACCCACCCCAGGAACAAAAGATAAATGGGTGTGGCAACCCATGTTATGAGCAGATATTGTATTTATATTTCACAGACACTTATCAGCAATACCAATAAAGTGTCAATCAGCATTGTTGATTCCTAAATAAATCTGTGTAATGATTTCCAGTATGTCTGTATTCCTTGCATATCTGTACTAAGCAGTTAATTATTACATTATTTGCAGATGTCCCCTGCAGTCACAGCTATTGGGCTCTATTCCCATGTCTGCCAAATAAGGCATGATGACTGTCTAGTTTATGTACTGTACACAAACATGCCTCTCAAGTGTCATGACTTCGCATAATATAATTAAAACTGCCTAATTCCTCTGTCACAGGATTACCAGGAAAATGATTACCTGGAATGCAATGTATTAGCAAATCTGCTTACAGAACACCTTGGTAGTTATATAAGTCCACATTATATGAAACTGTTCTTTGTAGTTGTGTACCTGCATTTGTTATTGCTTGGCCAATACTGACTAACAGCTTGAGAGATATGTACTTGCTACATCAGCTATAGTAGAATTGTAGTCACTGTACTCAAAACTGACACCACACACATGTAGAGTATTTATTATCAGTGTTTTCAGGGATATAATCTGCAAGGTCAGTAATGGAATGTTTTTCTCTCTCTTCCCACCACTTGTTAAATTAACTATATTTTGGGAAAATTTAGTCTATTATTGTTATGTTTTATTATGATTCAATATTAGCATATTTTTGTTAAATTAGCTGTTTTGTTGGCTTTATGCTTTAATTATTACTGGCATGCTGTTAACATACTTACTGTTATATTATTTACTGTTGTGTTACACATAATATACATTAACATGTATTTGGATGAATTAAAATGATATTCCATTCTGCTAATACTAACAATGGTTTGGTTATTTCTAACCTTAACTTATTGCTATACCTCATTTACCACAGCACATCAAAGTAGGCTGGTTCCAGCTGATCTGCCTAATTCGCCTCAACTGGCCTAGGCACCGAGTCCCAGCACATCTGGGACCCAGACCGGTAGTGCCCTCTCTCCTGCCCCACACTACCTGTGTTGTTGGGTAGTACCACCGCACAGGATGGGGACAGGCCCTCTCTGTGAGTGGTGGTAGAGGGGGAGTTGTCACCTGTGCTGAGCTGTCGATCTTGGTGCACAGGATAGTCTACTGTGGGTTTGACTGCCTCCTGCGCCAGATTGAAGGCATGCTGACCAACCTGGTGACAGTGAAGGAGCAGTGCCAACAGTCCCATGTGTGGGGATGCGAGTCACATTGCTGCCTTGTGGAGGCACATGGGACTTGGATTCCACAACACCCTCCGTATCCAAGGTATTTACCCCCTTATGTGTCACACACTGCCACTGTCTTCTGTCTTGTTTGTCTTGTCTGTCTGCAACTGCATCCTCGCCTACCCAACTTACCTCCCCCACACATACCTATGTCCCTTCCCCAACATTCCACTCTCACCTTAAAAAATGGGCACCTTTTCCAAAAGAAAATATTGCCCCATACATAGGTCTCCATTCTGCATGCGTGTCCAATAGACACATGTAATTTGGTTCAATTGGCTTGACAACACAGTTATGTTGTCCTCACCCCTCTCCTGATGCGGTTGAGATTTCAAAGTCATGAACAACTTCTGTCAAAGTGCACAGTTGTTGTACAAGAAATGGATAGCTATGGTTCTTTCCTACATCATTCCTGCACATTCATACCTGCCTTTCACTGTGTTCTTCCCCCTGCTTTCACCCCATTTCACCACTTTCCCATCTCTCCATTATTCTTTTCTTTATATTTTTTACCGGGTTTCTGCATGATGCGCTTGGTCATACAGCTTCACTAAGCTCAGCTAAATAGAGCTGTATTGACTATATGTGTTTTTAAGTTGTAATACACAAAATAAACACATGTCCCATGTTTTGAACCCAAGACCATCACACCTGCAGAGCACTGCATTAATCTGCCAGGCCAGACAAGTCTTAGTTAAAGCAGGATGTTTAAACAAAACATAGTAATTGCCAGTTACAGTCATTAAGCGTGTTCCAGTGGAGCTGTGCACCATGCCATGCAAACTTGATTAAAAAGTGGGATATAAGTATATTTGTTAAGATAGGCATACTGGGATTGTATGTGTTGTTTTATCAAGTACAGTTTCATATCGATTAATTAAAAGGTAAATTTTACTGGTCAAGTTTTACTTGATTTACTTGAAGTGATTGTTATAATGATATGTGTTTAATATGTATTTTGGTCTGAGGAAGTCTTTTTTGGATGAAAGCGGAGAAGTAAAATATTTGACCGCTACTCTAGTTGTGGGTCTTTGTTATTATGAGTATTGGTGGATTTTTTTGTACACAATAGTGCATCATGTACCACTTTTTTCTTTCTTATCACAGGTGACTGGGGATTTGGTGTCTGTCCCCTACACAACCTGATGTCAGTGTCTCTTCGGATACTGATGATGATGGTGGCTACAGTGAGGCAGAGGTGGGAGTGTAGGGGGCTGAATATATCCCTGAAGTAGACATCCCTCTTCTGCCCCCATTGTTACTGCACACAGTCAGTATGCCCACACAAACCCAGTCCCCAGAGGCCACAGATATTGAGCAGTCAGAAGGTGGAGACATTGAACAGGAAAGTGTGGCAACTATGGCTCCAGTGAGTGTAGACACTGGTCATAGCTAGAGAGATGGTGAGGTCCCACAAACAGGGGTGCTTGTAGGAGGCCTGCTGTCTGTCAAACACCCGTTGCAGGTGTCACATCACGGGTCACTCGGCACATGTTTTGGGCCATCATGGAGGCACAGGCATGTTCTGAATGGAATACCAAACATATGCTTAGGGTTATGGACGCAGCAAAGTCTGGCATCCATGACGGCCTTCACCACACTGGGGGCACCCTGGATCAGTTGACTGATGCAGTGGACAGAAAGTGGGCTGAGACAGTGTCTGTCTTGGACCACACATTGTCTGTGTTGGAGTTGAGTGCTGGACTCGTGGACATCAACATCAGCAACCCCATCTACAGAGAGTCTATGGGGCCATGAACAATCATGGTCCTGTAGTGGCAGTACATTAAGCACTTCAGAGCAGAGTGTGATATCCACACCACAACATGGCAAGCTATGGGCTTGTAGTCCTGGTGTTCATGTGGGGAACATGGTCCCAGCAGATAGTACTCACCATCAGATACTAGCACCACTGATAACCTTGGGCATGGAGGTGCCAGTGCAACTCCTGGCAGAGACAGTTCCTCTGTTCGGGGTGGGAGATGGTGAACTGTCAATTCTACTATGTATGGTCCAAAGGTGTCAAACATACATGCATGTAGGGCTAGCACTGAGCTTGACTGTGTACATGCGCATACTCACACAACACTGTCAAATGCAGGTCACCTACAGACACACATGGCACTTTTTATGGTCCATCTTACCTGCCTCCCTTCCTGACTCACACACATGCTGTCAACCATTTGGGTCAGCCTAGGCCTCATGCACACCCACATAGCACCCTGTTTAAGTGATGATACCTGTGCCACATCCCTGTTATCCTGACCATCAATACAGAGAAATGAAGCTATGTGTCTGATGCACTGGGTGACTATATTAGTTAACATGTACTTGTGTAATGCAGTGTTGTTTTGCCATGTCACTTGTAGTAGTTAATGACAGATACTGTATGCTGGAATTTGGCACGAGTATGCCATATACTTTTGTGTACCTTATGTTGTATGATGTTGTAATGGCTGTATACTGACATGATGACAGGTGTGTCACTGACCTGTTTATGTTTCTGTTTCAGGGTCTGTTGGGATAATGTATGGATACACAGTGACAATGACGCAGCACATGATGGCATGTCAGCACAGCAGAAATATGTTTCCCAGCAAGGCACAGCACTATAAATGCATGGCTCCATAGGTCCATATGTGTATAACAGGCTAACAAGGACAATGGTGGCATTCAGCATACTTATGTATCCCTAATCTATTAACAGGTCTGCTACCCTTGATAAGTGTCGCCAGGGTTTTGTGAACTCACACATCTACAAGCTGCAGTGATGGAGATGAACCATTTACAAATATCATGTGTCCAGTATAGACAGTTGCCCAAAACCAGTTATGTCATATTCTGCATTCCATTTTGTAGCTTGCACATGCTGTGCTTCACATGCATGGGGGGGGCATGTTTTATGTACTGTCTATCTTAAATACCTGTCTCTCCAGCATGCAGTATGTATGCCACTGTATTGTTGTAGGCATTTAGAACAGGTGAGATATGTGTTAGTCCTGTCAAGGATAAGAGAGCGGTACACAGTGGCATCTGACACCTCCCTGTATGGAGACATACACATCCCCTCCAAAGCATTTAGTTGACAGACTACACATGTACGGTCATGATACAGACTCCATAGGACATGTTATCTACACTGTGTATTGGTGTACCATGGAACTTGTGCGGCTGGTACATTGTACAATATGCCTGTATAGTGACATAGCAAGGGAGCCATTGTAAACAACGATAGCAGTGATGACTGCATTATTCAATATACCAGTGACAGTCTGGCATTTACATCCCAAGCCTGTCAGTATAGGTTGTACAACAGTAAGTGCATCCCCACATCTTACCAACCAGTGACAGTCAAAGGCTAAATTACTCTCTCTCTGTGCATATCTCCATGTGTAATGGCTCAACTGTTTGTGGTGTGCAGACACTACAATATTTTGCAGGGGCGGATGATTTCCCACAGGAGAGTATTGTGCAGTCATTGGCAGTTAGTCTTGTCAGTGGCTCAGAGAACAACCTACTGTGTCTTAGGCCATCCTGGATAACTGTTGGTTCTGTGTGGTGTTATGTGACAGCTCCCAATATGCAATCACCTGCTAATGTACTCCATCAGAGGTCACTGACAGTGCCAGTGACTACAGAGAGGGAATAGGTAGATGGGGTACACCAATAATAGAGGATGGTGAACTCCACTAGTAACTGGCATCACTGGAGAATAGGTCTCCCAATGCTATCTTCCTAGAGTATGACTGTCAGACACTTCCCTATCCATCAGCTGACATAACACTCTGTGTATGATGTACACAGTTTCCGGCAAGGCCTGATGGCCTAATATTGTCATACACATTGTCAGGCCATGGTTAGTGGAGTGAAACATATGTCCGACATCCATTGTGCAGTGTAACAGTCAATGGGATCCACCAGTTACAGTCCGTAGGCATGATCTGTCCATGAGCAAAAGTAACAGTGTTTGGTCCAGTGATAGTAGGTGTATGACAGTGTCAATGCTCATGTCCATGCGAACTCAGATCATGGCATTTCAGGTGACATGACTCAGAGATCTGGATACTCTGCTTGGCAATACATGCTAGTTGTCCTCTGTGCAAGTAAGTATTGCAGTTACTTCCAGCATGTTGCAAGAAGAGAGTTATGCAAGTTGTCTGTACAGAGCACAGACATACACGTTAGGAAGTGTAATATATACACACTGTGTTGCTTAGTCATGCTGCAGCTCACTTGCCCAAAGTATGGTCCAGGTCCTTACCTACAATGCCCTGCACCAGTGCTGTGATAGCCCCGCACAGGGAACCAACATAGTACATCATGTGTTTACAAATATGGGTGACCAGTACAGCTCTCCCAATGTGAGATCCTCCCTGGTGGGATCAGGCCACAGCTCAGTCTCCATAGAACTACCAGCATGTATCCCCCCTTGCAGGCAATACAGACATATATGTCAAGACAGCCATTTATTACCTCCTGTGGGATGGTTAACATAGTGTGACTGCACCTCCCCCTTCAGACAGGACAGGCAAGTATGCAGAACTCTACATGCATGCATTATGTCAGCAGCATTACAACTGCATGGACTCGGCTGTACATAACAGGAGGGACACAAGCTCATCATGGCTCAGTAAACCAGACTGGTGGACAACTGCTATTAGCAGGCTGTACAATAACAGGTGTACAGGGCTGTGTGCCAGTTGGGGTGAGGGTGCCCCCCTCAACATGCAGGCACTATCTCCTCAGCTAAAAGAAGCACATAGTGCTGTTGTTATGTTATGTAGACATGGTGACAAAAGCTGTCACCCACACAAAGCAAAACCACAATGTACAGTGTAGTTACATGTGTGACCTCAAAGGACACCCACACAAAGTAGAACCACAATGTACAGTGTAGTTATATGTGTGACATCAAAGGACAGGGCCAGACTGTTGGTGACCTCATACATCATGATGCCACATATGATGGGTCTGTACTCATTCCTAACCTGTATACCCACACTGTCTGCATCAACTACACTCCCTTGTCCCCATCAAGTGTGACACATGACATTCCTACAACCTGTCTCATAACTTCCATATTTACAGAGCAGTTTGTAACTGGCTTCTCACGGGAAGATACACAGCATCTATTGCACATGCTAACATTCCAGGCTGCATCCCACATGTGATCTGACAAGGATTACTAACAACATTGGGAAACCCTTGCAATCATACTGACACTACTGGCTGCACACCAGCTGAGTGGACAACAGTAACTGTTATACCATTGTACAGAGGTGGTGCATCCACTAACCAACATACCTATATACCTCTTTGTCTGAGTATCCATATCGGTATGCCCACAAGGGTGACCATCATGGAGCTGATCAGCACATATATAAGTATTCTAAACACAGTTGACTGTACACAGTTTGGGTGTGTGACAGGGGGATCATGACTGTTACACATGGTGGAGATTTTCAAGGCAGTCACCAAGGACCTGGGTGAGGGTACATCAGGGCATACATCCCCATAGACTGAGCCAAGCCGTCTGACTATATCCCCTGCTCAGGCACAATTTACAAAGCACCCACTTAGGCATCCATGATACTGTCATTGTATGCATCAGTAAGTGGCCCATTGCTGGCACAGATATGCAACATAGGGACATCCACCTCCAATAGCTGATCTGTAAGCAGCAATGTTCAACAGTGCACAGTCTTGGGTCTTTTATTGCTTGGAATCCATTCAACTACAATACATGCAACTACTGACTGACTGTGGCTAACAATGGTGGCTGATGCCTGCAAATTGTGAGCACCCATAGGGTCGCTGTAGTATGTCACTATCCTGCAAGATGACATTGTGAAAATGTACCTCTTGCCATACTAATGGTCATAAACTCCAAACAAATATATTTGTTGAATCATTTCCATCAGTTAGACCTATGTATCTGGTAAGAAATACATCAGTAGCAACATGTGATTTACATACTCAAGGATGAACAAACTGGGGACACAGACCTGGCCACACAGGCTTACAACTAATGCGAATCAGATCACTGTATCCCTACAATGGTATGACAGGAATCATATGGAATAGCTGAGGCCACAGTCACCTGTAAGGGACATGCCTCCAAATACCCTTTCCTCAGCATGCCAATATCTGAGTGCAATGGCCATTTGGTGATGTACCTTTCCAAGCAGTACTGGCAATTGCAAACAACAGTATGGTCCCTCATAAGGACACTTCATGTCTTCAGTGTGTGTTCAATCGGCATCATCTGCAATGAGTGTCATTGTCTCCTGTGGCATATAGACTACTCAGAGGTAATCTGTGCCTTGAATACGGGGCAATTTGTGACCCTCCTTGATTGCATATGCTGCCTATCTGTAGGAGGCATAGTAGATGGATAACTCACTGTAAGGACATTAACCTCGTATGTGTCATTATGTACTACATGCTTGTGGGAGATATTTGTCTAGCAGACTTAAACACGCCCTTGAAACAGAACCCTGTTTAATGGTACACAGTGCACCTCAGTGCACCTCAACACATGCCATCTGTATGAATGGCTGGATGACCATCATCTCAACGCAGAGTGTCTGCCTGTGTCCCTCTTGGACTAGGGCAATATGTGCTGATCCTGTAACTGTAGGTACAAAGATGTCTATGATTGGGAGGGTTGTATGGTCATTGTGCTATTGAAGTTCAAACATCCTATGGTTCCATAACATGATGTAAAATACTCTAACAGGCTCACACACAAGCATGGGTATATTGAGGCTAGGACCACTTCCAATCACTGCGTACAGGACATGCCAAGGCACATATGTAGTGCAAGTTGGAGGTATGTAGATAAGAACACTTACCTATGTAATGGTACACTCTACAGATCACAGTACATGATGTTCGCAACACCTCATGTTTGCTAGTACTATCAGTTCAGGACATATTATGCTTGATGTCTGTGAAGATAGGTGAAGGCTGCCAGCCTATCCAGATAGAATTTTGTAGATAATTCTGTAATTTGTAAATATTAATACAAACCACATGCTTGTTCCTTAAATGGAAAAAATGGTGTTAATTGTGGAACTGCACAAATATAACAACAATGCACTCTGCTGTAACAAAGCTGATAAGTCAATTATTTGATATCAAAACTTGGAGCCGAGCTGTCTAGACAAAGGCATTCTGCCTATTGTTTTGAGGGCAGAGTTAATGTCGAGAATTTGCATGTAAAATTTATTTTATTGCTCTGGCTTCCTGACCAGCTGCACGATCAAGGGCTATTAACCTCTGAGAGTCTGTTAGCCTGGAAACCAGAAAGAAATAATGTAATCTGAAATGAATCAGTGGTACTGTGTTATCAATTTAAGGACAGAAAGAATGAGAGCATTTGAGCATTTGTCTTGAGAATATCCAACTCACCACTCTGCCAGTGTCTATGTGCAAGTATGATTTTAGAACTGTGTTTTCTCTTAGATATAGCTAGGAAATAGGAAGATTAGACTAGTTTGTTTTTTTCTGTGATGTCAGAACTTTTCTACTGTATTATTTTAAGTATTTCTGTGTGATCTCTGAACGCTTGACTAGCACTGTGTAGTAAAAAGTATCATCTTGTGTTTTTTTAATTTATTATTAAATATTTTTAAAACTTTCAACTGGGGCTGTTTTGTGTAGAGATAATTTAAGCTCTAAGAGTACATTGCATGTATATAGTGATACTGTACCAAGTCACTCCAAATAAGTCTTGACTGGTTGCACTTATCATTTGAATAATAATATTGCACAGTATAATTAGACACCCTTTGATAATGGCCTTTGAGTAGCTGATGAGTATTAGCTGGGTGGTGGCAGTGATTTTTACCGTATAGTCTGGGTAAAAGGGGCACAGCTGGAGAACTTGTGCCAGCCTTCCCCTGGAGTGTCTGTGTGGTTGTATAAACTCTTATCTCAAAGTGTGCATGTGTCAGCTACTTGGGCAGTGACACAAATCACTGGTTGTACAGAGAGGGTGCTGGAGGTTTGAGCTTGCCCACTAGGCTGAGATCTGGACCCTATAGCTGTACCAGTGGGGAGTCTTATTGGGGACCTGGAGAGAAAGGGAGAAACCAGCCCCAGACTGACTGTCATCTCTGTGTGCTCTTAAAGGAAATTGTACTTTACTGTGTGTGTATTTATTATTCTTTCCCTATATGGATGCCCCTCACTGGTGTTAGTGGTGAGGACTGAGGCTCCTTGTTTGCTGTGGCCAGTGCACGGGTGTCACATATTAATTGTTTGGCAGTGGTGGGATATCAACTCCACATATTAATTGGTAGGCAAATACTAATTGGCTTGTAGTGGTGTGGGTAGAGTGAATTCCTGTAGCTTGTGTACAGTGATCACTGAAGGTGCTTTATAATCTAAATCAGCCATGCAGTGAATACTCAGAGTTCAGATGACAATTGCTTTTTTTTCCTTTTAACTTAGTTAGTCAGGGAGAGCAGGCAGCATGTCAGCAGAGGAGTATGGAAAGCTGACAAGGATCCAGCTGGCTGAGATGTGCCAGGCTAGGGAATTGGTGCATGGAAACCTGACTAAGACAGACATGATTGCAACCTTGGTCACAGCTGCATCAGAAAACAGCATCCAGGAGGACGATCAGACTGGGAGTGGAGATGTGTAGGCTTATGAGCATCTGAGCTTGCTATAATCAAGGTAGTTAGTGGAGTGGAAAGAAAGGTAGTGGTTGGATGGGGGGGTGATATTAGAGTGGGAGTTGCAAGGGCATAGCCAGCATGTTTTTAGGTGCACTTTTAGTAAAGCTGATAGAAAATGTGCTACTTCAGATGAGTTGGGGAAGAAAGGAGACCTATACCTGGCAAGCAGGGCAGCCCTGCACAGGAAGGGGACCCCAGTACTGCTCATGGGTCTAAAGGAACCCATAGTGGGCAGCACAGACTGCCCCAACAGAATCTGCCAGTAGCAGAGGAAGCCACTAGTCCAGGTACATGTCCAGGACCTAGGGTTAAATATTTTGAATGCAACCAGTGGGGCCATGTAGCATACAGATGTCCACTGAGGCAAAGTGGGGAACAAAAGGTGAGAGAGCCACTAAGTGGGGAAGACAAAATGTCAATAGTAGGTTGCCTTGAGACAACAGGGTTACAGAACTACCATCCTGCAGATATCCTGATAAGGAAGGATTTGGATGAGGCAGTACCATGTGCTTATGCAGTTACACTCAGTCAGGCTAGGAGACAAGCATGTGGTTCTGCTAGACTAGGAGAGACCCAGACAGACTGCATACTTGCAGCCAGGACTAGTGAGGTGGTTACTTCAGGGAGGGAGCTACTCTGTAGCAGTGAGACTGAAGGTGATCCACAGCTGCTTGTGGATACTGATGTTCCCTTGGACAGAGTGTTGCAAAGGTAAAAGTGAGTAGTAGTACCCAGGCTGACAGTGAGGCACCACTGTCAGAGGATGCCAGACTTCCTGTGGAAGGGGAGCTGGAAAGAATTACAAAGAGAGAGTTGAAACAGGCTGAGCTCTCAGACCCTACATTGCAAGGCCTGAGGCAGGTATCTAGGGAGGCACCTTATTGTCAAGGGAAGGGGGAATCTGTATACTGGGACAGAGGGTTACTGTACAGAGAGTTGACCCCCTGAGGGAGGGCTAGAAGGTGAGAGAATACAGCAGTCGATAGTGCCTAGAGCCTACCATCTGTCGCTTCTAGCCACAGCCCATGATATTCCCTTTGCAGGTCATATAGGCATAAAACATACAAAGAGATGTATTATGAAGAACTTCTATTGGCCTGGAACTTCCACAGATGTAACATAGTACTGCAGGACCTGAGAGTAGTGCCAACAGATATGCAAGGCAGGATACAAGATGAAGGCTCCTTTGATTGCCTTTGTCTGTGATTGAGAAGCCATTTCAGAGGGTAGCTATAGAAATTGTGGGGCCTCTGAGTACCCCAAGTTCCACAGGAAAAAAGTATATTCTAGCGGTAGTGGATTATGCTACATGATGCCCTGAGGCAGTGGCTCTGTCCTCCATTGAGGCAGAAAAGGTGGCAAGTGCTTTGTTAGAGATTTTCAGCAGGGTAGGTTTCCCAAAAGAAATACTGAATGACAGAGGTGCCAATTTCATGTCAGACCTGCTGGCTTGTCTGTGGAAGTACTGTGGGGTGAAGCACCTGAAGACCACCCGCTACCATCCCCAGACTAATGGTCTGATTGAGAGGTTAAACTCTACGATCAAGTCCATGCTATGGACATTTGGAGACCAGTGTAAGAGGGAGTGGGACAAATATTTGCCCCATATGTTGTTTGCTTACAGAGAGGTTCCCCAGGAATCCACAGGTTTTTCACCCTTTGAGTTGCTGTATGGGCATAGGATAAGGGGACCTCCAGATTTAATTTGAGATGAGTGGGAAGATGAGTGTGAACCTCACAAGGAGTCTGTTGTGGCATTTGTCCTAAACCTCAGGACAAGGCTCAGGGAACTCATGGGATTGGCCCAGGAGAACCTGGCAGAAACCCAACAACAGTAAAAGGTGTAGTATGACAGGAATGCTCGAGCTAGAGAATACGCTGTGGAGCAGCAGGTAATGGTTCTCATTCCTGTCAGACACAACAAGCTGCAAGCAGCTTGGGAGGGACCCTACAAGGTGGTAAGAAACATAAGTGATGTTAACTACATGGTGGAACTGCTAGGCAGGATGCAGGGCACAAATTATACCATGTTAACATGATGAAACCTTACCATGATAGGGAGGCCCTTGTACTGAGCATTTGCACTGGATTGCAGTAGGAGTTTGAGGGAGATCTGGTGACTAATCTCCTCAGTGAGGCTGGGACTGACACCTCATTGGAAGGGGTAGCAATGTCCTAACAGCTATCTCCTACCCACGTTCGAGAAATCTGAGCAGTGTTACAGGCATTTGGGGACATGTTCATTGGGAAACCAGGGTTCAGCTACCTGGTGCGGCACCAGGTGGATACAGAGCCCCAAACTGCTATTAGGCAGGCCCCGTTTAGGGTGCCTGAGAGAGTCAAACAGACTCTGAGGGAGGAGATGCAGGAGATGTTGGAACTAGGGGTGATTCAAGAGTTCAACAGTCCCTGGGCCTCCCCAGTGGTGCTGGTGCCAAAGAAGGATGGCAGCACCAGTTTCTGTGTAGAGTACAGGAAATTAAATAGTCACACAGAGTTAGATGCTTACCCCATGCCTAGGACAGATGAGGCCCTACAGCAGCAGGGTGGGGCTAAGTATCTTACAACCATTGATCTTACCAAGGGTTACTTGCAGGTGCCCTTGAGTCCCAGTGCTAGAAAGAAGTCAGCCTTTGTGACTCCTTTTGGCTTGTATGAGTTGACAAAGATGCCCTTTGGGATGGAAAATGCCCCAGCAATTTTCCAGAGGCTGGTAGATCATATCCTAGCAGGAGCAGGAGGGTTTGACCTTGCTTACCTACATGATATTGTCATATGCAGCCATTCCTGGCAAGAGCACCTTCAGCATGTCAGGGTGGTGCTGGGCAGACTACAGACAGCAGTGTTTACCATTAAGCCCAGCAAATGTCAGGTGGGTATGGCAGAGGTCTCCTACCTAGGACATAGAATGGGGAGTGGTAAGATCAGACCAGAATCCACCAAAGTAGAAGCCATTCAGGCATGACCTGCACCTGTTACCAAAAAGCAGGTGATGGCATTCTTAGGGACAGCAGGGTACTAAAGAAAGTTTGTTCCAAGTTATAGTACCATAGCTGCTCCCTCACAGACCTGACAAGGAAGAACAGGCTAGATAAGTTAGTATGGACCCCAGCATGTGAGCAGGCATTCCAGGAGCTTAAGGAAGCTTTGGGAGGACCCCCTGTGTTAGCCCGTCCAGATTACAGCAAATAATTTGTTGTGGAGGTGGATGCTTTGAACCATGGGGTGGGGGCTGCACTTAGCCAGATTTCATGAGAGGAAAATGAGCACCCAGTGGTTTATCTCAGTCATAGGCTCCAGCTTAGGGAGGAATTCTATGCAGCTGTAGTAAAAGAATGTCTAGCCATAGCGTGGGCACTGCAGAAACTTCAGCCTTGTCTGTATGGAAGAAAATTCACTGTAGTGACAAATCACAACCCCTTAACATCGTTACACAGAGCCAGCCAGAAAAATGCCAAGTTGTTAAGATGGAGCCTAAGGTTGCAAGCATATGATATGTCAGTGTACTACCACAGTGGGATTAGCAATGCCAAAGCAGATGGGCTCTCAAGACATGGAATGGGGTAAGGTATACTCAGACAGACCTAACCCTCTCAAGCAATGCTTCTCAAGGGTCACTTGAAAAATTAGCTTGAGTTCCCCCGGGGGGGGGGGTGAAGATAGGTGGAGGCTGCCAGCCTAGCCAGATAGAATTTTGTAGATAATTCTGTCATTTGTAAATATTAATATAAGCCACAGGCTTGTTCTCTTAAATGGGAGAAATGGTGTTAATGTGGAACTGCAAAAATGTGTGTGTGTGTGTGTGTGTGTGTGTGTGTGTGTGTGTGTGTGTGTGTGTGTGTGTGTGTGTGTGTGTGTGTGTGTGTATGTGCACGTGTTTGTGCACATGTGCATCCATGTGCTTATGTATGTGTGCCTTTGCATGACTATGGGTTTATGAGTGTAATGGTAGAGATCGTTAGGCCAGCTACTGGAAGGCAGATAGTAGGAGTAAGATATCATGACTGTCCTTTATTACAGCCAAAAAAATAGCAATTTTCTTTATTTATAGGGACTTCACAGTGTTTAGCAGATTTACTTTTTGTTCAAGTGATTTTGGTTTCTGTATTTTGTCTCAGTATATATCTCCTGGGAATGCAGATTCCAGATATATTCAGTACATTAAATAGCAACTTATTTTATGTAACTTTACAGAATCATTTTCTGAGCAGTTATCAATACAACAGAACTGCAATAATGATATATGTCAAGAAGGGACAATTGTCACTAAATGTGTATGCAGGTCATTCTGATTGCCCATTTGTCTCTGATCCCTGTTCCCAATAAACCACACAAGATAACTTATTGCAGACGTGGCCATACTTTATTAAATAATCCAAGGCATATTAACTTTAAACTGTATAGTTGATAATTATAACATTCTAATAAATATTGCAACTTAAAATATAACCAACACCAATACAACAAGTTGCTCGTTTAGATACAAGGTTAATTTTAATTTGAATAAATTCAGACTCATGACCGATAGTCATGATGATCACTGAATATAATGCCCCCTTTGGCATGTATCTGTCCAGACACATGCTCAACTGGAACACCCACAGATATACCTTACTAAAAGAATACAAGGCCTAAACAACATGTCCAACATGGAGCAACTTAAATTCCTGTCACTACACTTGGCATCCTACAGACAGCTAAGATGTGACCTGTGTCTGGCATACAAGGCAACCTCTGATCCATTACCAATGGCTTTAGTGCACATCAGTAGCTCAAATGGCATCATAAAAGCTCAGTTTAGGAATCTAAACCTCTTCAGCAACTTCAACAGAATAGTTTGGAGGGCCAGGTATATTTCACGGAAGATACCACTGCTATGGAACATACTCCCCATCCACATAAAACAAAGTTAATCCCTGTCTATTTTCTAGCCCCAACATAGATCTGTGGAATGGAAACAGAAAATTTGCCCCAGGACTTTTCCCTGTACTACTAACGGACAGATTGAGCTCCTAAATGCTTTATCCCAGGCATGGGTCCCCTAAACTTATCTATGGTATTATCCCAGTTATTCTCTTTAGTTATAATATATAATTATTGACCATAGGATGAGTAAGCCCAATATATAACCAAATGGGATAGGTTATTTTGAGCACAAAAAGAGAAATTAGTTAGCCCTGAAATGGTCTGCAAGGGCAGCTAGCCTAGTACTTACCTATCATCTTATGAACCTATTAACCCATAGGTGAACTCCATCTTTTTTGAACTAAACTGCATCTTTTTCATATAGTTCCCGGTGTTCAACAACTGAAATGTTGAGCCCTGGGGCTGTTCTCGATACCCTGAAGTTAAGTAGACGTCTGTCCTTTTCGATATAGTGAGGATTATAAACTCCTAACCATTTTAATCTGGGAATGACTGCTGACCAAATTATGAATAGCTGGGTATAGTGATGTCTGATTGCTGCTAGGTCCCTTAAAATGTAGCATATAAGCTGCCTCCTGGGTGTGACATGCAGATAATTGCCCACTGCATGAATAGTGAGTGTGTGGAGAGGTCCAGATTGTTGAATGTACTCAGGGCGGTAAAATAGAAGGTTCCTCCATTGAAGACTATGAATTCCTTTCCAAATTATATCAAAACTGCCTCATTTAATCCAAGGTCTATGCCATTGAGATAAACTAGAGCTCTATCCTGGGCTTGCAAGATGAAGGAGTGCCTGAGGATGAGGATGATCCTTTTTCCTGAAAGAAAATGAAATTATATGAAATTAATTGAGATTGGGCTGGTCTATATATCATAAGCAAGAACTGGAGGACCACCTGCCTAGGGTTTTGAGAACTTCAGTAGACTGACCTGAGATCTATCCAGTTCTGAATGTATGAGAGGTTTAAGACTGTGGGCAAAAACCAAAGCAAATTAATAGTCTTCTAAGCTGATTAGAAAGATCATGGGTGCCAGAACCATAGAGCTAGGGGGAGGGGGGAGCCCCACCACTTTTACAGCTGCAAGATCTGTCGGGAAAAATTAATGAAGTGGAGTTTTCACTCTAACGTGGATTCACGCACAGAAGTTAAACTAGCTATACTAGCTGTTCTTGTTCTCTTATTGCTCTGTGTTACAGGAGTTATTCTGTCGCTGTTCTGTTGGTGCTGCCAGAGCAAGAGTCATGCCAGTAATGAGAGTTTTGTTCTTTTATTTGCAGCAGTTATGCTGTTCCCGTGTGTGTGTGTGTGTGTGTGTGTGTGTGTGTGTGTGTGTGTGTGTGTGTGTGTGTGTGTGTGTGTGTGTGTGTGTGTGTGTGCGTGTGTGTGTGTGTGTGTGTGTGTGTGTGTGTGTGTGTGTGTGTGTGTGTGTGTGTGTGTATGTGTGTGTGTGTCTAAAATGCCCCAGTTAGGTATTCTTGGTGGTTAGTGTTACTCAGGTCAAACAAAAGCCTGAATTCTCTACCCATACCACCACTTGTGATTTAGGGAGTTGAGTCCATAGCTCTCAACTGTCCAGATTTTCTCAGAATATTTGACTCATACTTTTGGTCTGTTCCTCTTAAAATGTGTGGTTTTCTGGCAAATCAGTGAAAACTGAATTCACTAAATAATGATAGCCCTTTAAGTTTCAGTCTTCCTATCTTTCAGGAAACACATGGTAACACAAAACACTTTATTTTAGCAAATTTCTAAGATTATACAAGCAATATTTAAAACATATCCCTGGTTTTGGACCTTTTCTCCGCCAAATAAATTTTGGCTTTTTCCAGATTTCTTGTGCTGCAAAGTTGAGAGCTTTAGTTGAGTGTCAAGTGGAATTTACAAGAAGCTGAGAGCTTCAGGGGAAGATAAGTTTAGTGCTACTTATACTAAGTTGTTTGCTGTATTAGTAGCACAACAGGTAGTATACTTGCTTTGATGCAAAAGGCTGTGTGTTCTTCTCCCACAGTATGCAGATGGATGGCTGATACTTTACTCTGTTGTACTTTAAAGGGAGTGGATGCTGCAGTCCTATGAATGTTCTCCTTTGGAGGAGTTACCTAGTAACTATGTTTCTGTTATCAGTTTTCCATCCATCCCCCATTGCAAAATTACTAGCTTATCATTTTTTAATGTAGCATAGGCAATTTATTACTCAAGGGTAACAGACACTTTATTTGTAGATAAAACAATGAAATAAAAATTTGTTTGCTAGCAGCAACCTCTTCATTAGTTACAGATCCCTTTAATGTGGAATTATGTATATGACTTACTTCTGCAGAGAGTTTGCATATTTACTGATATTGGTGGATTGTAATGACAGAAGTTTGAGTGGCCTTTTATGGTTGAACTTTTCTGAAATGGGTAGTTTTGTTATTATTGGTTCATACATTTTTTTTCATTGCTTACTAGAAGACTGTTCCAAACTACAAAAGTAAAATACATTCTAACAAGTGGCACTGTATTATACAAGGGTTATAATTTAATACAATCAGGTTAATACATACAGGAAGGTCAATCAAAGAATGCATACATGTAGGCTTGCTCACAGGATGCAGGAGATCAAAACAGAGGAAGAGACCAGTCACCAATGGAGTCCCCCATGGTTCGGTGCTGAGACTTTTTCTGTTTGGCATATACATCTCAAAAGTAAAAAGAAATACCAAAGGGCTTTGGTTGACTAAGTTTGAGATGACTGCAAGCTAGGAGCAGATATTGAATCCCCAAATGACTTAACCATCATGCAGGAAGGTTTGTCCCAAACAATAACTGGTGCCAGAATCATGAATTGAAACTAAAATCCAAGAAATACATTATATTTTCCTTTGGGAAGTCATCTACTCCAGGGAACCGCCAAATTGACAATGCCCCCTGAGAACTGACCCAGTTTTTTGGCATTTGGGAACTTGTGTCTACGGTGACCTAACTTTTGACCAACATGTGCCCAGAGTCATAAGAAAGTCTTTCTATATTGCACAGCTTATAAACAAATTGATTGTGACTAGATCTAGAGATGTTATTGTCCCCCTTTACAAAGCTGTCATTAGATCAGTCATTTTGTATATGCAACAATTGAAACACCCACAGAGATAATTTACTAAAAGGATGCAAGCCCTAAACAAAAGGTCTTGCATGGACCACCTCAAAGATCTATCACTATACTCAGCATCCAACAGAGTGCTTAGAGGTGACATGTCTGGCATACAAGGCATCCGATGACCTAATACAGATGGAGCTACTGAACATCAGCAAGTCAAATGGCATCAGAAATACTCAGTCCAGATATTTAAACTGAATGTTCTGGCGAGATGGATATATATCACACAAGCTACCACTGTTCCAGGACAGACTATCCATTCAAGTAAAACAAAGCTCATCCCTATCCATATTCAAATGCAACTTGGATCTAAGGATGGGTAATAGAAAATGTACTCCAGGATTGTCCCTCATGTCACTAATGGATAGAGGCAGTTCCTAAATGCTGCATCCCTTACATGGGTCCCCTCACATTATCTATAGTATGATCACATTTATTCTCACTAGGGATAATATACAATTATCCACAATGGGATAGGTAATACCAATCAGGAAATGTTAATTTAAGCACCAAAAGGGAAATTAGCTAAGTTTAAAATGTCCTCCAAATGAACCTATATTGCAGTAGTTAATAGTTTTAAAAAAATTGCCCTTTTTAGATCACTAAGTGCCTCTCTCACCTTCCACCCCCCAGTCTTCAACAGCTTCCAGCACCTCTGAGAAAGGTAGGTGTTGCTGACCTTGTTCATAGGTTCATAGATGTGTACTAGGCTAATGGCACTGGAGCCTTTACAAGCCTAGCACATAGAAGTGCCCTGGCATCATGCAACCCGACATTAGTACCCAGTGCCTCTATCAAGCAGAGCCACTGGAGTGATCCCAGGGTGAACTTATTATTACCCATCCACTCATCTAGATTTCTCTTGAAGAGGGACAGCAAGGTGCTCTGCTTGACATGTATGGGAAGTCTATTCCAGAACATGGGTAGTCTCCGGGTGAGGAACCTGTCCCTCCAGCATGTTCTGTTGATTGTGGTAATGAGCTTGAGGTCTTTGGACCATGTGTTGTGGAGGGATTAGGATTTCTTTAGCTGTAGCATTTCTAACAGAGCTGGGTCAGACTTGGCTTTGTAAATCAAGCAGAGATCACCTCTAAGTAGGTGATATGAGCCAGAGAATAGTTGAAGACTTTTGAGTCTGTCCATGTAGGACATGTGTTTAATGCCTAGTATCCTCTTTGTGAGGTATGTCTGTGGCCTCTCAAGCTGTTGCAGGTGTCTAGTGAGGTACATGCCAAATGAGGCATTATACTCGATGATTGGTCTAATGAGGGAAGAGTAGAGAGAGATGATGACCTCTTTCTTTCTGGATGCAAAACCCTTGGTAAAGAGATGTGCCACAAAGAAGGACTTTCTATCCACAGTGGCAATGTGGTGATCGAAGGAGAGGTTGCTGTCAACCTGTGTCCCCAGATCTATTATAACACCTTCAATGTTCAGTGCACTGCCATTGATGTGGTAATAGATGGGAACTGAGCTTTTACCAAAGGGAATGACGATGCATTTTTTGGCATTAGGCTTAAGGCCATTGTTTTGACACCAGTCATTGGTCTCAGTGAGGACTTTTTGTAGGATGTCTGCATCACTTGGGGAGATCATAATGGCTCCCATCTTGCAGTTGTCTGCGAACTTGGTCAGCCAGAGTACCTTTGTGTCAGCCTGGACTTCTGAAAAGTAGATGCTGAACAGGAGGGGACCCAGGACTGATCCGTGTGGGGCTCCACAATTTGTGATTGTTTTTAGTGTCTGCCACAATTCTGCCTTCATAGCTGGTTTTAGAGGATTTGATGAGGGATCTCAATTTTTTGTTATGGCTAATAAGGAAGTTTTTCCAGTCTTGGGACTTCACCTTTTTCTGCAACAGTTTCTTCCTTCTTCCTTCTGTTGTAGAGTTTATTAATGGCAGGTGACCACCAGATTGGCTTCCTTTTTTTGGAGGAGAGCGTCTTGGTTCTGTTGGGTATGGCTAGTTCCATGCATTTATGTACATGTTCGTACAGTGCATTGGTGTATGATCAGCAGTCATGCATCTATTTTCCATTGGAATGGGTGCCGTGAAGTTAGCCACCTTTGTTTTTAGGAGTCCAAAGTCAGATTTGGAGAAGTTTTTCAAGGTGGTTACCTTTGCGGGGGTGTGGGTGAGATGCGGATTTCCATGGTGATTAGTTTATGGTCGCATCTGACCAGGGAGGGATTGACTATTGGTGTAGAGCAATGATCACCCACATTAGTAACAACCAGGTCAAGGTTGTTGCTTCCTCTAGTGGGCGTTAGAATGAGCTGGTCTAGGGCACTGGAATTGATGAATTCCAGGAAGCATTGGGCCACTGTATTGGTGCTTGAGTAGTTTTCCCAGTTAATGGAAGGGTAATTGAAGTCTCCTAGAAAGAAAGTGTTTGGTTGGACCTTGACAGATTCCAGGGTGCTTAAGAATGTGGAGTGAGAGTCTAGGGACATGGTTGTGGACCTATAGCAGGCTATGACCTGGATTGCTGTCTTACCCAATGTTAGTTGAACCTGAGGTATCTAAGATGCATTATGCTGGGATAGTAGTCTGGATGTGTGTGGAGGTGTGCATATCCTTTATGAATATGGAGACACCACCATCATTGGAACTTTGGTCCATGTTTCACAGCCGAAAGGTGTGGAATGAGTTATAGCCTGTTAGCACATGGATGCCTTCTGCTGCTTTTAACCGGGTCTCCATTACAGCACCAATGTTGATGTTCTCCATTTTAAGGAGTGCTTCTAGTGAGTGCATCTTGATATTTAGACTTCTAGTGTTTAGCAGCATGTCCCTCAGATTGCATTTCTTTATAGCTGTTACGGTGGTAATTTGGTCTTTCGAACACCGCCTAAAAAGGTACTATAGGGGTGACAAGATCCTTAGCCAGTGCCCAAAAAACCAAGGGTGTCAGATGCAGGCCATCTCTGGCAAAGCATCGAGGTCTGTCAGTCATGTCATACCAAGCAGATAGATACTGGATCCGCTTAGGATGACACCAGAAACTTAGCCATTTGCTGAAATCAATCATTTTTTGTTTGTACTGCAGCATCATTCTGGCTGACAGTAGGATACTGCTCAGGGCTAATGTCATACCTGCCTGAGCCACATAATCCAAGAGCTCCACCATGTCTCTTTTCAAATAGTCCAGGGAGGTACATCTCAGGTCATTCATACCCACACGGACAATGACAGAGTCATAGTTGTACTTGTTGTGGAGTGACCTGGGTACGTTTGTTATGTGTCAGATTCTGGCACTGATAGACAGCTGACTGTTACCTTCTCCTTATTCAACCTAGTGAGTGTGACATCTGTGTGCCTCACTATTGAGTCACCTATGATTAGTGTAAAGGGCAAGGTGCTTAGCCTTAGGGGCTTAGGTTGAGTGGCATATTGTGGAGGTGAGCTATGTGTCCTGTAGTTTGTGCTGTGTTGTGGTGGTTGAGTGCATTTCTATCTTGGTGGCCTTCTTTGGAGATAAAGGCCGGATTGGTGTTACCTCAGTAAGGATGTCATTCCATGAGTGTTTTGTCCCAACCCACCATGCATGAAATGGAGTTATTACTACTCTGCAGGGAGATTCGGTGGCCATGGCTTAGCTGATCTTTTTCTGCTCTGTGTATCCAGATTAAAATTGCCTTCTGTCTGCCCACCTTAACCTGCCTATCAATGTAATGATTCTAAAAGCACCATAAGAGAATAATGTGGCCCAGAGGCAGTAATTGTAGTGTGACTAAAATGAGGTGTGTAAGAAGTGTAAAATCAATTTCAATAAAGCTGAACCTATTGTACAGCTCTTGTTGTGGCTGTCATTCTTCCCTCTTGCCCAACCTTTAATGACTATGGCCAATGTCCAATGTTTTGTGAAGTCAAGAGCATGGAATATCTTATAGGTTGATTCTGACTGTGCATGGAGCAAGACCCATGTCATCACAGTAATTCAGGTAGTGTAGAATAATGTGGGCAGTCTAATGATTGCCTTGAATTCCTAAGTTACAGAAAAAAATAAGCAAAATGTTTAATAGCAGAGATACATCCTATGTTAATGCTTATAGCCCATGAATTCCAGAACTAGAATGTGGTGACCCTCCTCCAATTGTCCAAACTCTTTATGGAATTGGAATAGGGCATGAATCTGCCTTTGGAGCCAATCTTTTGAAATGCTGAGCCTGTAATTGAAAAGAAGTGTAAGTTAATTTTGTTCTTTGATCTCTTAGTGTGTTCAGCACTAAAAGACAAGTTGATTTTATTTATATTTGTCATCTGGGGTAGAGCACTGATCTTAAGTAAAAGGAGCATTAACTCATTCAAGCCTATAATGCTGTTTTTGTATATTTCCAGTTCACACCAATATCTCATTATGGCGTCCAGAACTTTTTTGATATTTGCATTGTAAGTTGCATGTCTTGAGTGATATCTAGTAGTATTTGTATTGATAATTATAAACACTTTTTCAGATTTCTGTAAATACCTCAAACAACTTGCATTTATAGAGGAATTTCTTGTTATGTCAAAGCTTATAGGTTCACAGGAGGTTGCTAGGCTAATGGCTGTATGGCTTTTACAAGCCTAGGCATGTAATTCCCATGTTCCTTAACTCCTTATTGTTAGATGGTTCCCTAATTGATGATCATTAGATGACATGATTGTTTGCAGAGTGAATCTATGATCAGTATCAGCTACCCCTGTCCATGAGGGATATAGGTGCCACTGCATGGGAGAATTTGCATTCTCCCATCCAGTTGTCCGGGATTCCCTTAAATGGGGTCATTGAGGAGCTGTGCTTAATGTGAACTGGCATGAATTGGGTGTTTATTCCAGAGTAGTGGCAATCTCTGGGAGACATATATGCGTCTCCAGCATGTTTTGTTCACGTCACAGGCTAGGTTGAAATCTCTGGAGTGAGTGACTCTTGTCCCATTTGATTTGCGGATGTGCAGCATTCCATTAAGACAATATCAGAGACTGCTCTGTAGGACAAGCACAGGTTGCCTCTCAGCAGCATGTGGGACACAGAGTACAGTGACAGGGCTTTCAGTCTTTCCATGTAGGTCGTGCTTTGGAGTCCTTGAATTCTCTTGATCAGGAACCTCTGTGGTCTCTCCAGCTGATGGATGTGTCTGGTGAGGTACATGCAAAAGGGAGCATCGTACTGTATTAGTGGTCTGATAAGGGTGGAGTATAGAGGAGTTATAACATCCTTCATCTTGGATGTGATGCCCTTGCTTATGAGGTGTGCAGTGTAAAAGGTTTTCCTTACCATTGTGGACACATGGTGATAGAAGTTTAGACTGCTATCAACTTGTGACCCCAAGTCATGCACCACTGGTTCGAACTTAGGGGGTTGCTGCCTATATTGTAATTTGCAGGGGCTACTTCTTTGCCAAAGGGGACAATGATCACCTTTTTGCATTTCATTTTAGACTGTGGCTTTGGCACCAAACATTTGTTTGTGTTAACCCCTCCTGTAATATGCTAATATCTTTAGGGGTCTCAATGACTGCTGCCAGTTTGCAGTCATCTGCAAACTTGGTAAGCCACAAGCTGTCTACTTTTACCTGGACGTCCGAGAAATAGATTCTAAACAGTAGAGGTCCCAGCATAGAACCTTGTGATACCCCACTGGTAACTGTTCTACTGGTGGAAGTGGAATCCCCAACATGGACAGTATGGGTTGTGTTGGTGAGCCAGTCAGTTACCCATCTAGTGACATATGGGTCAATCCCAACTGGGAGAGTTTCTCAATGATACCTTGTGTCAAAAGCCTTGGCTAAGTCAAGGTAAGTGGTATGTACTGCTTTGCCTTCGACCAGAGTGTTGGTGACCTTCTCAAAGAAGTTCATCAGATTTAGTAAGCATGGTCTACCCTTAATGAAGGCAAACTGGGTTGGGTTAAGAGTTTGAAGGTTACCTATATCCTTGCTGATAAGGTCCATAATGATTCTTTCCATTGCCTTGCAGATAAGGCTGGTTAGCCTTATAGGTCTGTAGTTCCCAGGGTTGATTTGTGGGCCCCCTTTGTGCAAGGGGATTACAGTTACTGTTCTCCACTCTGCTGGAACAAAGCCAGTGCTCAGGCTATGGTTAAAAAAAGAGTGCCAGGTCATGTTTTAGGTTGTTTAGTAAGCAGCCTGGGATGTTATCTGGTCCCATAGAGGCCTTGTTTTTGGCACTGGAGAGCACAGATATGACCTGCTCATTGGTGATAATGGGGGAATGACAGGTGTCAGGTATGCTTTGGGGTGTGGCTGGTGGGGACAGGGGTGTGAAGTTTGCACCAAATCTGTCAGTTAACAGGTTGGCAATTTCTTCAGCATCAGTGTGAGTTTGGCACATAGATGAGCATTCTCTTTTAGATTTTGGATGTAGCTAAAAAATGCCTTATGATTGTCTTTAGCTAGGGAAACTAATTTAGCCTCATAACTAGCTTTAGAGGACTTTACCAGATATCTGATGTGCTTGTTCAAGCTGTGGAGGGTACTCATTCACTGCTGACTAAGTTTCCTCTTGTTCTTAGATACCAATTTTTTGCTTTTGTTATTTAACTTGTTTATACGCTAGGTCCACTATGGTGGCTTGTTTTTATGGGAGGACTTGGTTTTGATCCTGTCAGGTACAGCAGCGTTATTACAATTATTTAAGAGGTTATACAGGGTGTTTGTGCACTCCTCTGCATAGGAGTCATTGTTGGCTGTGTTAGCAGAGGGTTTGAAATTTTTCAAACCATCGCTAAGTAGGCTATATTTTATTTTGGAGAAATTTCTCATTTCTATGGCTCTTGTGGAGGTGTCAGGTCTGATTGCTCCTTAGAATGAGACAGCTTTGTATCCTGACCTTATTAGGGAGGGCAGAACAAATGGGGTAGTGCAGTGACCCTCCATATTAGTGAGAACTAAGTCCAGAACATTTGAAACCCCTGTTTCAGAGTATTTGTGTTAACAAAGTCCAGGAACCTCAGGGTGATCGATCTTCTGCTCATGTATGTCACCCACTCAATATAAGGTGTGATGCCCCTGTACTGTCCCAGTAATCAAGGAGCCTCAATCCTCACCACTGGCAACAGTGGGGAATGTACACACTGGGAGGATGAAAAGTACACACACAGTAAACTGCAATTTCCCTTAAGGGCACACAGAGATCACTGTCAGTCTGAGGCTGGTTTCTCCCTCTTTCTCCAGATCCCCAGTAAGACTCCCCACTGGCACAGCTATAGGGTTGAGATCTCAGCTGTGTGGCCAAACCAAGATCAGCAGTATCCTTTCTGTCCAACCAGTGTTTTGTGTCCCTGTCCAAGTAGCGGACACACACACTCCTTGAGATTTGATTTATATACAAACATACACACACACACACACACACACACACACACACACACACACACACACACCTGGGAAAGCCCCCTTCTGCCCAGACTATAAGGTAGTTTTCACTGCCGCCAGCCAACTCTTATTAGCTACTTTATGGCCCTTAGCAAAGGGTGTCCAATCCACTGTGTAATGTTACTATTAATCCAAATGGTAGTCTGACCAAGAGCAAGGATATTTAGGAGTGGCCTGTATAGTGTCACCAAATAGATATGCAAGTACTCCAGGAGCTTAAATATCTCTACACAGACCAGCCACAATTCAAAAGTTTAAATATATTTCATAATAATAAAAGAACAAGACAATACTAAGTAACCAGTTACATCAGAGTTCAAAATCACAGGAAATATTTAAAATAACATTGCAGGACAGTCTCAAATAAAGAAAACATCTAAGCTACACTTTACTATATTTCTATCTGGATCTAAAAGAGTTACCATGCCCTAAAAACAAACTTACAGCAAGGCAAGGCAAGTGTATGTTTCCCAGCTGATGCGGTCAGGTTATAGACAAATACAAAATCCATAGTCTCTCTCTGAGAGAGTTCTTAAATTAATATCAAATATTACTGCTGGGTTAATTTGGATGATATCACTTTTTGTCACCTGGCTTGAGTTCCCAAGCTAAATACCCTTTGTCAGAAACTAACAGAATGTTGGCATCTTCCTGTGAAAAATGCATATCTTTCAGATGTTTGCAGATCCTGGAAGTAATAAAACAATAAAACACTTCTACATTTTAAACCTAGTAATTACTTCTCTTTCAAGACAATACAAAAAACTTCTAACTCTAGACACTTTGTCGGCTACTGCACTAAAATTGAGAGATAACCTTTTTTTTATTATGTCTTTATGAAACAATTTAATTTCAACTCTTTTCTCGGATTTTTTTTAAGTTAACCTCATGTGTTCCAGATTCCATTAAACATAGACATCTAAACAGTCACAATAGTGCAGGCACATTCCTGATCTATTCCAATAAGGCATGCTGTGGTTACATTTTAGCTCAGTACTTTGCACACACTTCTGTATAAATCATATGAATATTCACAAATGACATTGAATTATTTACAAAATTCCAGATAGCTGGGCTGGCAGTATTTCCCTTTGTCACATAAAGTTAGTTGAAATCTGTCATGACCAAGGTGTTTGGCTATATAGTGAGTGACTCAAGCAAGTCCAGGTAGTCAGTGTGCTTCTCATGGTTCGTGGTGGGGGACCTGTAGTTAGCAATGATGTGGTAGGGTGCTTTACCCATAGGTATTTGGACCTGGAGTAGCTCAAGAGACTTGTACTGTTTAACAAGTCTAGAAGTGTATTTGGATAAGATGGATACTCCTCTATCTTTGGTTCTTTCATGCTCGTTTTGAGGTCTGAACATGTGTAAGGCATTGTAGCCTTGCATGGCTGGGGTTCTCTCTGCAGTCTTGAGCCAAGTCTCGGTGACTGCACAGATGCCAGCTTCTTCCATGGTGAGGAGAGCTTCCAAGGAGTGCAGTTTCCTGTTAAGATTCTTTAAACTCTTACCATTAAGCAAAATAACCTTGAGTTTGTCTGTAGTAGATTTTTTTACACCAGAAGTTCTGTTGTTTTGGTATTGACTAAAAAAAACACCATGGGGGAGGCTAGCATCTTTGTCAGTATTTTAAAGCCTAGAGGAGACTGGATAAGACCATCTCTGACAAAGCAGCATGGTCTGCGACCATGTCTTCCCAGGCTTGTAAATACTGGATACCCCTGGATAGACACCAGAAGCTAAGCCAATTGTTAAAGTCAGTCATTTATTTGTTTATATTGTTGCATTTTCCTGCATGAAGACAGAATGCAGCTTAGGACTAGGGACATCCCTGCCTGGGACACATAACCTGAGAGTTCATAGGTTCATAGGTTCATAGGTAGGTACTAGGCTATTTGCCCGAGGGCATTTATAAGCCTATCCAGAGTGTGTCAACTTTCGCTGCCCTATTGAATAATTAACTGATCCTCTGTCAAGCAGAGCCAATGAAGTGATCCCAGGGGTGTATTTTCTGTTACCCATCCACTCGTCAAGGTTTCTCTTGAAGATTGTTAGTGAGGGGCTCTGCCTAATGTAGTTCGGAATTTTGTTCCAAAGCATGGGGAGTCTCTGTGACAGGAATCTATCCCTCCAGCATGTTCTTTTTATTGTTGTGGTGAGGTTTAGCTCACTAGAGCGCATGGCTCTCAGTGACTTGGCTTTCTTTAGGTGGAGCATGTCCATCAATTCTGAGTTGGATATGGCTTTGTAAGTCAGGCAGAGATCACCTCTGAGTAAGTGATACGCCACTGAGTACAGCCGGAGTTTTTTCAGTCGGACTGCATAGGATATATGTTTGAGGCTAGTAATCCTCTTGGTGAGGTACTTTTGTGGTCTCTCCAGCTGTTGGAAGTGTCTTGGGAGGTACATCCCAAATGAGGAATTGTACTCTATGATGGGTCTGATGAGTGACGAGTAGAGGGGCACTATAACCTCTTTATTTCTAGATGCAAACCCTTTAGTAATTAGATGGGCCACATAGAAGGATTTCCTAACTACTTTGGCAATATTATTGTCAAAGGAGAGATTACTATCTACCTGGGTCCCCCAGATCTCTTATTACCTCTTCTGTATTAAGGGGGCTGCCAACTATGTGGTAATTCGTGGGTGTTTTGTTTTTCCCAAATGGGGTGACTATGCATTTTTTGGCATTTAGCTTGAGGCCATGACTTTGACACCAGGTGTCCATCTCAGTAAGGCCCTTTTGGAGGAGGTCTGTGTCAGCCAGAGAGTCAATTATGGCTTCCAGTTTGCAGTCATCGGCGAACTTGGTTAGCCGTAGTCCTCCTGTGTTTGCCTGTACTTCTGAAAAGTATATGCCAAACAGTAGGGGTCCCAGGACCGAGCCTTGTGGGACACCACTTGTGACTGGTTTAGAGTCGAACCTGGAGCCCGCTATTCTTACAGCGTGAGTTCTGTCTGTAAGCCAGTTGGCAACCCATCTCATGACGTAGGGGTTAATGTTCAGGCTGGTGAGTTTTTCTGTAATACCCGAGTGGGGAATGGTGTCAAAAGCCTTGGCCAGGTTTTGTGAGCAACCTTTCCCTTGTCTATGGCCTTGATAACTGTCTCGAAGAAGTCAACCAGGTTTAGTAAGCATGATCTGCCCTTAACAAAGCCGAACTGTGTCGGGTCAAGTGTTTGGATGTTCCTGATGTCTTTGTTAATGAGTTCCACAATGATGCACTCCATAGTCTTGCAGACCAAGCTAGTCAGGCTTATGGGACAATAGTTACCAGGGTCAGTTGTGGCCCCTCCTTTGTGGAGTGGAATAACCATTGCTGTGTGTCATTCTATGGGCACGTAGCCTATGGAGAGGCTGAGGTTGAACAACGTGTTTAGGTGGGAGGTTAGTTTGTTCTATAGTTTGTGCAAGACGCAGCCTGGGACACCATCTGGCCACATTGATGCTGTGTTTTTGGCTTTTGAAAGGGCTATTTTCACCTGTGCGTCTGTGATTTCCAGGACACTACACTTTTCTGTTATTGTTGTGGGCCCTTTTGGGGGTGAGAGGGAGGTGAAGTTTGCACTGAATCTATCTGCCAGGATGTTGGCAATAGCAGTAAGTTCAGTATATTTTGTGCTATTTTGCACTAGTTCAGTGCATATCTGTGAGTTGCCACTTAGATTCTTAACATAGCTAAAGAAGGCTTTGTGGTTATCTTTTGAATCCTTGGCTATTTTTCTTTCGAAGTTAGCCTTGGATGATTTTATGAGGGACCTTAGTTTCTTACTGATGCTGATCAGGGATGTCTTTCCTTCTTGGGATTTGCTTTTTTTCTGAACTAATTTCCTCCTTCTATTGTGTAGCCTGTTTATGGCAGAGGTCCACCAGACTGGTTTCCTTCTCTTAGAGGAGTGAGTCTTGGTTTTGCTAGGGATGGCATGATCCATGCATCGTTGTAGGTGCTCATAGAGTGTATTTGTAAAGGTTTCTGCATCTTGAGCAGCGTTATCCTTTAGCGTGGGGGCTGTGAAACTTACCGCCTCTGGCTTAAGTAAGGTGAAGTTTGCTTTAGAAAAGTTTTTTTACTGTGTTTTTTTTTTTAGTTGGGGGTGGTAGTGGGGTTTTCAGTCATGTCTCTCTTCATATAGTCCAGGGAGGTATGTCTCAAGTTATTCACCTCAACAAATACTATGACAGAGTCATAATGGTAATTTTTGTTGAGTGACTTGAGTGCATGTGTGATTTGATGGATCCTGGCACCTGACAGGCAGTTGACTGTGACCTTCTCCTTGTCCAACTTGGTGAGGGGGACATCTTTGTGTCTCACTATAGAATCTCCTATGACAAAGACATTTGGTTTTGAGGTGCTCTGCCTTATAGGCTTATTTTCTGAGACATTAGTATGTCTGTTGTTGTGTGTAGTAGATTTTGGTCATGCTGTAGTATGTGTGAGTTGTTTGCACTTGGGAGGTCTCTGGTCTTTTGTTAGGCTGATAGTGAGTATCTCCTCATATGTGGGTTTATGTTGTGACTTTATCTTGTGTGAAAGGAGAAATGTGTGTGCCGACAACATGTTTGATGTCTTGTTTGTTGTTATGTGAGAGGATCGATTCCAATTTCATAGTATAATTACATCTCTCACATACTGTATTTGCTGTAGGAGAAAACGGTTGTCAGTATACATCGGGCAGTTACTACATTGTCTCAGTTGGTTGGAGAAATGTTGGGAAACTGACTGTCCATTGTAGCATGTTAAATCATAAGTACTGTTAGGGGGTAGGCAAGTTAGATCAGCTTTTGCTCTAGGGTAAGTAAGGGGAGTTATTCTATTGAGGATTAGGGAATAAAAAGTGTAGCAGTGCTGCTCAGTGCTCAGCTGAGTTGCCCGCAGTGCAGCAGGGAAGCCTGAGAGAGTTTTACTGACTGTTTTAAAAGTTGTATCTAGGCATTTGCATCTATACAGGGCACTGCTAACTCCCATTGTGTGGTGCGTAGCTTCACAAAAAGGCAAGGCTTAAATACAAGCAAATCTAAACAGTTTTAACATAAACTATCGATAGGAAACCCAGTACAGAGCCTTATTTCAGCAATCCCCAACTCAAATAGGTCCTGAGCTACACACTTCTGCCACAAGGGTGCAGGGTGACCCTCTTAATGTAAGATGGCTGTTTTTAGTTCTCTAGTAAAACCAAACAGTCCAGATTCAGTAAGTCTAAATCTAGCCTACGCTATTTAAGGCAGAAATAGCAATGATACAAAGTGCAGAATGAAGCGATCACAGCAGCAAAAAAGGCATAAAAAAATGAAGGAGCAGTTCAATAAAATGCAGTTCAGAAAGTGCAATACAGGCTTAAATTATACTTACTTTTTAGAATATTTCAGTGGATGCCTTGGATGTCTGTTCAGACGCACTACAGACTTTTGGCTAAGAACTCCAAACACTAAGTAGCTCCAGTAAACTGATTGCAAACCTGCTCAAATGTGAGGCATAAATACAAGTGAATTTCAACAGTTGTAACACAAACTGCCAATTGGAAAGCCCCACACAGAACCTTATTCCAGTAATCCTCAACTCAGATGGGTCCTGAGGTACACACTTCTGCCACAAGGGTGCAGAGAGGCCCTCTTAATGTGTGATAGCTGGTTTTAGTGCTCAAGTGATACCAAACAATCTAGATTCAGCAAGTCTGAATCTAGCCTAGGCTATTTAAGGCAGAAGTAGCATCGCTACAAAGTGCAGAATGAAGCAATCAAAGCAGCAAAAAACAGTAAAAATGAAGTAGAACTTCAATAAAGTACAGTTCACAAAGTGCAATATAAGCTTAAATTATACTTATTTTTTGAAGATGTCAGTGGATGCCTTGGATTTCTGTTCAGATGCACTCCAGACCTCTGGCTAAGAACGCCAAACTATCAGCAACTCCAGTAAACTATGTAGACAACAAACCTTCCTAATGTAAAATAACTGGTTTAGAGCCCAAGTGCTTAAACCATAGCAAAGATGCATAGAATAACAGCCACAATAATCCTTCACCAGCAATTACCAGCTCAGAAGGGCAGAGGTCCCCCCCCCTTCCCACAAGAGTGTAGACCTCAACCCTTAATGTAAAATAACTGGCCTGAAGCCCAAGCACTCAAACCAGAACTATGGCAATTTTAGAATAACAGACACAATGAGCCTTCATCCAGCAATTTTCCCACTTAAAAGGATGTAAGCTACCTCTCCTGCCACAGGAGTGTAGACCACAAACCTTCCTTATGTAAGATAACTAGTTTGAAGCCCACATGCTTAATCAAAACTAAAAGGCTTAGAATAAGATTTACAACATAATCAGGCTACTAACAAACAGTAATAAATGCAGCAGAATAAATGCAGCTGAACACTTTAAGAACAAGCAACAAAAAAGCATAATAAAGTAATAAAGTAGGAAGAAGCATAGATATAGTAAAAAGCAGCTGAATAAAGTGCATTTTTTAAGAAATGCGGACAGAAATCAGCAATAGTCAGGACAGAACAGCAAGCAAACCAAAGTAGCACTCCAGCTTCTAACAATAAATATCTAGGTTGTATAGTTTTGGAGATATGGCAATATGTTTGGGAATGTTTAGAAAAATATAATTTGGGGATTGTGTGCATTAAAATATATTACTGTATTTATGGGAAAAACTATGAATACACTGACAATTATCTCTGAAAAGAATACTTCTTATTAATAACATTGCTATTTGTAAGGTTTTAATAGCTTTTATTGTTTACAAAATAATTACATTTCTTTATCTTATGTTTTTTTTTTTAAGTTTGTTTTTCAGAAAATACTCTAGAATGCATAGTGTATGCAGGGTGCTAGAGGTTGGACATTCCACACCAAATAGGTGTTAAATGCTTGGAGGATCTTTAGGTAAGTAACTCTAATACTGCTTTATGGTCTGATGAGAATATCAACCACGTGTTACTGAGCTGCTGTTGCCATATGAAAATTTAGACCCAGATCAGGAAAAACTCTAAAAATGTTATGTCCTTCTTCCTTAATAAAACCCAGTTTTTTGGCCATGGCTCTAAAAACTAGCGTCCATTAAGAAAACCTTTCCATGCCATGTCTACCATATGCATCTGTAAACAATTGACGTTTTTTGAGTGATACACAATTAATTTGCTAAAAGGATGTGTGATTATACTGCTAGAGGAAGTTGTACCACAATCCGAGATCTTCTCTAACTCTATTGCTGATCTTGGCTCTGTGGTATTTCTTAGGACCTCCATATAACAGGTCTGCTAAGGACCTTGTGAATGTTCTGCTGGGAATTATGTCTTAGCATGCAAAGATGATTGACCTGTCAACTCCTTGATTTGCCTGATTCTGACCTTTTGGTCACCATAAAACTGTTGACTCCAATGGTGATTTTGCTGACCTTTTCTTTTGGCAGGAGGAAACAAACTTGAGCAGTATCACTCTCAATATGCAAAAACGTTAAAATGTTGTTTGAACCTTCCAATTGGTCTTCAGCTAATGGCACTCCTAGTGAGTTACATAAATCAATGAATGACTGGAGACCTGACATGGATAGTGCTTCACTGTCTCTTATTATTAAAAAAAATCATTGTGGTACTGCACCCAATGCACCCAAGGGAAAAATGGGTTCAGTTGCTTCCACCATCATAGTAGAACCTTGCTGAAGCATTCACTGGACACCCTATAAGCCATAGCACTGTCAAAAAAGTGCTTGCCATTGAAACCCATGCCTAGAAAATGCCAGTCTTTGGAGCTAATTGGTAAAAGGCAGAAAGTGGATTGAATGTCTACCTTTTGCTACCTGTGAATCTCTAATTCCTTCTATGATTGCTCAACATGAAACAATGAGTAATGTGCTCTATAATCTTTTCTATCTATGCCATCTATGGCATCATTTACTGATGATTGTTCTGTGTAAGATAGGTGATGTATTAAATTGTATTCACCTAACTGGATTTCTTTGGAAAGGAGGGAGCTGACTATCAGTTCTTTCCCATTTACTGATGATATTTTTTCCCCAGGCATGGTTGTACTGCATGTTGAATTTTATGGAGAACCATGTGGAGAAACCTTCAATAATAAAATTGGATATGGTTTTGACTGGATATTCCTTAAGAGTTTTTGGAGGACTGCTGTCCTGATGGGAAAGTGGTTGCACCTTGGCTTGTCTAAATCTGTGAAAATAGCAGCCTCTACTGGGGCCAAAAAATATGTTTTGCCCCTATCTGATATTAACTCTGCATTGAAATGGAGTCTGTTCTAGGGTTGGCTTGAGCCATGGAAATTTTTGGTGCCTCTGTACGAGCATTTCATGACCGGGTGTTTACCACCACAGACATTTGCAAATGTGGGGAAATCTATGCACTGGCCAACCACAGATGCCAGAGTTGAAGGCCCAAAAATATTTACCTTTTGCAGGAAAGTTGATGGTTGGGTTCACCTTTGTATCTGTCTGCAATTACACTGTCAGGTATCAGCATGTCTTGCTTCTCATTTTAATTGATTATCTTTTGCTTTTAGCTTCCTAAACATTTTATTGTAGTGATACCATGACATATCACCTTTCAATGCATGAGCCTCCATTACACTGAGAAAGTATCATAACAAAAGAGTGGCCAAGAAGGGGTACTATTCTATAATAACCACCATGTAGTGTACGAATTGTATTACTCAATTATCCCAAGATGTTATCTTCAAATTTGGCGCTTGCCATCTTCCCAGGATCACTAGAGCTTAATCAAGGTCCTTGGATCCCTTGAGGTCAGTATCCATAATTCTCTGAACACCCTTTGTATCCCATGAGGTCAGATATGTCTATGAAGTTCCTTTTCCAGTTTTTTTCTTTTAACATTTGTGCTACATGTGCAGTCGTGGTTGAACCTTGCACTTCATTTCCAGTGTGAATCTTCCTAGTGTTTGTGCTACTATTGTTATTATCTAGTGCTGGTGCAGTGGTCCATCTTTCTGAAGGTACTAATGGTATCACTGCAAATGACTGGTTATGCAAGGAATCTACAGTTAGCATATTGGGCACTGGGTGTCTCTTATTGTTAGACTGACTTTGATCTGAGAGATTATTCTTTTTCCTTACTAAAATTTGAAATAATCTGACCCTGCATTGCTCATTAAGTGCTTCAGTAAAAGCCTCTAAATATTCATCTATTTGTCCCTTTCCATCTTCCTCCAATTAACTGAAACTTCTGAAGTCTCTGTACCTGTAGAAATATGTTGGGAATTGTTCTTTGGCTCTTGAGATACTGTCACTTTCTGGTTCCTCCTTCTTGGTCTTTTGGGAATGGAACTTCCCTCAACAATGTCTGTCACTGAGATTTGAGCTGATAGTCTTTTCGTATTCATCTGAACATGTTTAGCCACATGATCCACTGAAAACTTCTCAAAAAATAATCCGGCTTCTTCTGATATCCAGTTCCATCTTTGTTTGAGGTCCTGCATTATGACCATGCTGAAGATCCTAAAAATAAATTAAATGTTAAAAATACTTTGGATTTATTAACAAAGAATTTGAATTTAATTGTCTTCTGCTACTTTTAAATTAACATTGTATTATGCATGTTTTCTTTTTTAATAGAATGAGCTTGTTGATGTTAGTGGGTGATGGCATAAAACTGTTTGAAGCTTGTTTAAGTTATTACTGCTCTAGTCTCACATTACTGCTATCACAGCCTTTTTTCAGGGGTGTGGGAGGATGGGTGACGGCTGTGACCTCTGCCTGATGTTGAGGGGGATAGGTCTTAGCTTCCTTGATTTGTTTCCTGGAGCCTAGGTCAGCAGGGAGAATGAGGAAGCTGGCTGGTAACACATGGAAGCTTGGCTTATTGTGAACCAGAAAATCCTTAAGGACTGGCCTGAATCAGCTTTAATTAAGAAGCTTGACTTCTTAAATAATAATGCAGCTGGTGATACAGACTACTTGCTGATTTGTGACTTATCTATTTATTTCATATATACACACACACACACACACACACACACACACACACACATAAATATTAATTATATATATATATATATATATATATATATATATATATATATATATATATATATATATATATATATATCACAACTGACCTGTCCTATTGTTAACTTCTCCTAGCCTTGCAACTGTGATGGCCATGATGAAATGGAACGCTGTCCATCACTGTGTTCATCTTTTATTATTTTTTATTTATTTATTCTTTTTTTTTTTTTTTTTTTTTGCTGTTTAACTTGATCCTTGCTTTGGTGACTTCTGATTACATGTATCTTTTGGTTATGGTGGAGGAATGTGATGTCAGTAAACCCATATAGACAGCTGCTGGCAGGGATAGCGTAGGCTTGAAAAGACAATGGAAGCTAAACACAACTTCCTGCATAGGTGCCACCCCAAGGGCGTAGCACAGGGATAAATGCTTGTGGCACCACTGTTGTCACTGTTGAGTTAGCTTGGGCAAAGATTATTCTCACCCGCATTGTATACGTGAACATTTATTTTATTTATTTATATTTTTGTTATATAACAGAAACTCACTGTTTCTGTGGTGGTGTAAGGGAAAAAATGTTGCACTGGATGGAATTGGAGGGTGTCAGAATAGCCTCAATGCGGCCCTCATTACTCACTCCCAGGATGGAAATGGTCTGCTCAACACAGTGAAAAAACCCAGGACAAAGGAAAGATACTTAAACAAAATGAACACGTGCTTATCATTTTGACTCTGTTAAAGGAGGACACAAAAAGTGGTGGTAGGGGCCCAACAGGTCAACTGGCCAATGCAGGACCATAAAAGATCAGGTAAGAAAAAAATATTAAATTATCCAGGTAATCCTTTTTGACATCAGTTCCTAACTTAAAACTAAAATTACTGCAACAGTTAAGATTCCCTAAAGGTAAGTGAAAAAAACTTACCTAATGGTCATTGGACACCAGTGTTGCCCTCACCTGAAATTCTGTCTGACAAACTGACCATTGATACAGGCAAAAACCTTTAATAAAGGCAGGGTCAAGCTCTCTCAAAAGCAAGAATGAAGCAAGTCAAATATCTTGCTCAGGACTCACAAGACCTTCATTAAGTATGGAGTATTAATTAATTGTGTAAAAACTCATTAAGGTACACATATTTTCTGGATGGGAGGTAAGGAGTTTGCATTATTTTTCATTCTAATTTACACAGCTGCAAATATATGCTGTTAGGATTAAAACCTATTTTTTGCAACATTTTGCTTATGCACAGCATAACACCTTCTCTTAGCAGTTTGCAAACTAATAACATTTGAATGCAGAGTTCATCACATGCATTTCTAGAAAGATACATGCAATAATTACCTGGAAATGCGGCATGCCTGAAACAGTGCTGGCTTAAACTGTTGCATAATGCTTAACAGAGTACAGTAGACAGGTGGTTAACAAAGTTATTAAAACATGAAAAGCTTTTGACTCTCACATCTAAACAAAAGGCACTCTATTGACTTTTGACCCAAGTTTATCAGATAAGTAGTGTATTGTTGTCAGCCCTCATCCCCACATGCAATAAGGTCAAACTTTATGGATGTTTATGACAGTTTAAGGTTCATACAACCTATCTGTGTCAACACTGGAAGTATACAGGTCATCTGGCTTGGTTAATGAGACAGAATTTAAGAGGAGTAAACTCTTTTCAAAGAGTAATTTTACTTCTAAAAAGGTCAAGCACAATGTTTGTTCAACAGAACAATGATGGGAAAAGCAAAGTTCTTGATGAGTGAAATGGAAAAATGACAGCAATTCAAAATGTGTGAAAAGATTATTAAATAGGTAGCATTAACACAGGGAAAAAGTTGAAAATAGCCAATTAGTCACACTTCGTTATATATTTTAAATATACTAAATGCATGTTTTATGTTTTCTGCTTACTTTTTTGATTTGTTAACCTGCCAGTATCACCTTTCATGGATGATCTGGAAGCGTTAGGCTGGTTAAGTGACTTGCTCAGAGTCACGCACTGTGCAGCTGTAGGTTGTTAGAATCAAACTCACGTCAACAGGATATAGCTTATTTCCTTAATCCCCTGAACTGCCTAAGCTGTACTGCCAGATAGTCTATCCTGTATGACATGGCACTTTTCAAATGATCTTTTCTTCTTCTCGTATTTTCTATAGTCAACATGTTTCCTCTTACCTTGCATGTTTCTGTTTGCTGTCGTTTCCAGCATTAACCCTCTGCTCATGCCATCTGAATTTTAACATGGAGTTATGATAAGCATATTAAATGCAGGACACTAAATTTTGGTGTATGGTCATAAAAAAAGATCATTTTGAAGAGACTATCCATAGAAGTATATTTATTCTGATAGTATGGTATGTAACAGTGCTTGGCTGTCCATTTTTTTTGGATAGGGTTTGCATGTCTTTCTTGTATCCATGATGGGTTTGGGGTTTTCAGAACTTCACAATGCATAATGCATTTTTATTTACTCCCTACATCCTAGAAACATGCTGTAGATAAGTACACTACTTTAAGAACTACATTTAGAGGTGTGTGTGTGTGTTTGTGTGTGTGTGTGTGTGTGTGTGTGTGTGTGTGTGTGTGTGTGTGTGTGTGTGTGTGTGTGTGTGTGTGTGTGTGTTCATGTACGCATGTGTGTGAGTGCACATATGAGGGTTTTGGGGTGTTAGCGTATATGTATCTGTGTGTGGGCATGTGTGTGTGTGTGCGTGTGTGTGTGTGTGTGTGTGTGTGTGTGTGTGTGTGTGTGTGTGTGTGTGTGTGTGTGTGTGAGCAGTGTGTGTGTGTGTGTGTGTGTGTGTGTGTGTGTGTGTGTGTGTGTGTGTGTGTGTGTGTGTGTGTGTGTGTGTAAGAGAGAGAGAGAGAGGGAGAATACAAATGCTTGTGCATCCATTGTACATCCCATATCTGGTTCTTCCTGTCTTACATGCACTGAAGCCTTGCATAGACCCCATGTCCCTGTGATAATGAAACAAACAAAACAAATATCAGGGAATAAGTGAATTTATAAATGGTAACCATCTAAATATTTGATGAGCCCATGAATGCATAAACCTAAAATATTATCTAAGTATGCTTTATATTGCCATAGACTTTCAGTATTTCCATCTAGAGCTTATCTATTACCCTAGGAAGCTATTGTGAATGGTATGCAACTGCATAACAAAGGACATGTCATTTACATACAGGGCTGAAACTTCATCAATTCAAGATGAATAAGTAAAAAAAGGAAAAGATAAAGAACGGCATAATCTAACAAAATCTAAGGAGGGGCAAGAAGGCTGTATGATCTCGCATAACTCTTCACACACACCACTATATAACTCTATAACCACAACCCTATATCAAACAATAATATGCTACATCAAGCTTTTTGCAGCCATCCTTGAGATATACATTACATATCTATCAGTTTTTCTGTCCATTTGCATCCACCCTTGAGATATACACTACATATCTATCAGTTTTTCTTTCTATCTGTCTATCTATCTATCTATCTATCTATCTATCTATCTATCTATCTATCTATCTATCTATCTGTCTATTTCTGTGTGTACGTGTGTATGAGTGTGTGTATGTATACATCTACGTGTGTGTGTGTGTGTGTGTGTGTGTGTGTGTGTGTGTGTGTGTGTGTGTGTGTGTGTGTGTGTGTGTGTGTGTGTGAGTGTGTGTGTTTTACCAATATATATGTCTATATCCCTATGGCTTGATTCCAAAACAATTCTATTCCTAAAATAATGTATTGAACTAAGTTTACACTACTATTTTGAAAATAATAACACCTGCTCTAATGTTTTTTCCCACACCCACAATGTTAGAAGTCTGACAGACAGTTAAAGGTCATGAAGACATTTCAGCATACTTAAAGGCCACAAACATATTCTTATGTGTAGCAAGATATAATAGGCACTGTAGATATTCTTCAGTGCCACAGTGCCCCTAATCTGTTGTACCCCCGTTGTCCAAAGACAGAATAAAGACTGTTCTTTACTCCTACCTGTATTCCCCTTTTTTCTTATGACCATAATTGTTGCATTTAGCTATCGCTTCTATCAGCCACAATCCAAATGTTATCATTATGTGGGCTGCTGTCCTTCATGTGCATATCCTGCCCATATGAAATGTTATTGCTTAGCTGTGCCACAAAAAACCCTCAAACTCTCTGCCTCCACAAAGTCTTTTGCTCCTCCATGGATAGATGGTTATATACCACAAAACATCAACATAATACCATTCTTTACTGCAGCATATAACAAAGAAACAATATGAAGCAATTTTCACAGCTTAGGACTGTTGAGCTGTGTTAAGCATGTTCACCATGTCTTCTTCTGGCTGCTGTGAGCTTGGTTATTTATTTATTTTTTTTACATTGGAATAGGTTTTCACAGTTTCTAGTACGATCTTGGGAATGTGTCACATCTGATAGTTTGCAGGACTGTGAGCAGGCGGGTAGACACTATCTAGAGCAGCTCAACAAGTTGTATGCTGTCTTGTGCTGCAGAAGGCTTTGGGTTTTAGCCCTACCCTGGGTGTTTGGATTATTGTGGTGGGAGCAGAATTCACATAATGGTTGAGGTCTTTATCTCATCGAGAAAGGGAACAGAGTTTAATTTTTATGTCTGGTTACTGGCTGGGCCTGTAATAGTCTACAAACAAAAACCTAGTATTTATCTAAGAGCGACACAGCTGCAACAGTGTTCCATATCATTTGGAATTGTTCTGCTAGAATTGTCTGGCATAAATGCAAGATGCAATACCAAAGCACTGTATATTACTGTGCTATCATGAAGCCAGTGTACTGAAACATTATTTATTTATTTTCTGAGGAGGTTTGCCTGCCTTCTGTGATGTCTTAATAAAGGAAAGTTTGCATATTTCCTTCTCATACATCTCTCTTTGCCTGGGTATTTCTGGAAGGTTCTATATGTATCTGCTCTAAGAATTTAGTCTCCACTTTTGTTTCCACTTAATATAATACCAATTCCTTAGCTAAGTACAGAAGACTAGTTTAAATGCCCTGAATGTTTTGGACCGTAGATATGATTCCCACTTATATCATATTGATGATCCCCAAAGCAGAACATGTGCAGCTATTGGAGACTGGATTATTGGCTTCTGTATATTATTTTGGGTTGCACCTCACTGTTCTTTCATGAGCAGTCTAATGAAACTTTATTTTTTCTAGGGGAAAATATTTATGTATGATACTAGCTTCACAAGGAAGATTATCAAATGTGTTTTCATTTGCAAAGTAAATTGAGGAAAGTGAAATATAGTACAGAGACAGACATAAGATAAAAGGGAGTACTCCCAAGACCAAGTATACAATGATTACTTTAATGGCATACCTACATAGGTTTTTTATTATTTTAGGTAAAAGTATACCCTTAGGTTCATAGGTTCATAGGTTGATACTAGGCTATCTGCCCTAGGGTATTTATAAGCCTAGCCAGAGTGTGTTTGGCTTTCGCCACCCTTTTAGATTAGTTGTTGTGCCTCTGTATAGTAGGTCACAGAAGGTAGCCCTTTTAAGGTTAGTTTACTGTACCTCTGTCAAGCAGGGACACAGAAGAGATCCCATGGGTAAACTTATGATCTCCCATCTACTCGTCAAGATTTCTCTTGAAGAGGGTCAGTGAGGGGCTCTGCCTAACATTGATTGGGATTTTGTTCCAGAGTGAGGGGAGCCTCTGGGATATGAATCTGTCCCTCCAGCATGTCCTATTTATTTCTGTGCTGAGGTTCAAGTCTCTGGAGCGTGTAGCTCTAAGGGATTTGGATTTCCTGAGGTGAAGCATGTCCATTAATTCCGGGTTGGACATGGCTTTATACGTCAGACACAGATCGCCTCTGAGTAGGCGGTACGCAACTGAGTAGAGCTGGAGTTTCTTTAGCCGAACTGCATAGGGCATCTGTTTGAGCCCCTTGATCCTCTTGGTGAGGTACTTTTGGGGTCTTTCCAGTTGCTGCAGGTGTTGGGTAAGGTACATCCCAAATGGGGCATTGTATTCAATTATGGGCCTGATAAGTGATGAGTAGAGGGGCACAATGACCTCTCTTGATCTAGATGTGAATCCTTTCATGATTAGGTGGGTTATATAGAAGGTCTTTCTAACCACTTTGGCAACGTGATTGTCAAAGGAGAGATTGCTATCTACTTGGGTCCCCATGTCCCTAATTACTTCTTCCATACTTAATGGATTACCACCTATGTGGTAATTTGTGGGCACTTTGTTTTTCCCAAAGGGGATGACTATGCACTTTTTGGCATTTAGCTTTAGGCCATGGCTCTGGCACCAGTTATCCGTCTCTGTGAGACCCTTTTGGAGGATGCTTGTGTCAGCTGGAGAGTCGATTACAGCACCTGGTTTGCAGTCATCTGTGAACTTGGTCAGCCATAATCCACCTGTGTTATCCTGCATCTCGGAGAAATATATACCGAACAAGAGAGGTCCCAGGACTGAGCCTTGTGGGACGCCACTTTTAACTGGTTTAGAGTATGACATGGCACCTGCTATTCTGACCATGTGGGTTCTATACCTGAGCCAGTTTGCAACCCATCTTGTGACATAGGGGTTGACATTTAAGCTGGTGAGCTTATTTATGATGCCCGAGTGGGGTATTGTGTCGAAGGCTTTTGCGAGGTCCAGGTAGGCTGTGTGGACTATCTTCCCTTCATCTATGGCTTTGGTAACTGTTTCAAAGAAGTTGACCAGGTTCAAGAGGCAAGATCTGCCCTTAACAAAGCTGAATTGGGTAGTATCCAGTGTCTGGAGGTTCCCAATGTCTTTGTTTATGATTTCCATGATGATACACTCCATAGCTTTGCAGACCAGGCTATTCAGGCTTATAGGGCGATAGTTTCCGGGGTCTGTTGTGGCAGCACCTTTGTGGAGTGGGACCACTGTTGCTGTATGCCATTCCTTGGGTACATATCCTGCAGTAAGGCTGAGACTGAACAGTGACTTTATATGAGGGTTTAGTTCTTCTTGGAGCTCGTGTAAGACGCAGCCCGGGACACCGTCTGGTCCCATTGATGCTGTGTTTTTTGCTTTGGAGAGGGCAGCTCTCACCTGTGCATCTGTGATCTCAGGAAGGCTACACTCTGTTGGGATAGACAATTGCTCTTTTGGGGGGGGGAGTTTGCACTGAACCTTTCTGTCGGGATGTTGGCAATGTCTGTGGGTTCAGTGTATTTTTTGTCATTTTGCACTAACTCAGAGCATATCTGGGAGTAGCCTCCCAGGTTTCTGACATAACTAAAGAAGGCCTTGTGATTATCTTTAGTGTCTTGTGCAATTTTTCTTTGGAAGCTGGCCTTAGATGATTTTATGAGGGATCGTAGTTTCTTCCTAGTACTGATCAGAGATGTCTTCCCTTTTTGGGATTTTGCTCTATCATGTAGTAGCTTTCTCCTTCTGTTGCATAGCTTATTTATGGCTGGGGACCACCAGATAGGTCTCCTGCCTTTGGAGGAGTGAGTCTTGGTTTTATTTGGGATAGCATGCTCCATGCATTCCTGTGGGTGTCCATAGAATGCTTTTGTAAAGGATTCTGCATTTTGTGCCATATTTTCCACTGGCCCGAGGGCTTCAAAGGATTCCACCTCAGTTTTGAGAAGTGTGAAGTTTGCTTTTGAGAAGTTCTTCACCATGGTTTCCTTGGCTAGGGGTGGGGATGGAATATGGATGTCCAGTGAGATTAGTTTATGGTCTGATCTTACTAATGAGGGGTATACCTCTGGTGTAAAACATAGAGACCCCATGTTGGTGATGACCAGATCCAATATGTTTTCCCCTCTTGTGGGAGTGGTGACCAGTTGTTCCATAGCATTTGAGTTTTAAATTCTAGAAACCATTGGGCGAGAGTGTTTGGGCTTGAGTAGGTTTCCCAATCAATGTTTGGGTAGTTGAAGTCACCCAATATAATGGTGTTTGGAGAGACCTTCATATTCTCCATTGTTCTCAGGAAAGCTGAGTGAGGTTCCTGTGTTTCTGAGGGTGGACTGTAGCAGGCTACAAACTGAAAGGCAGTTTTGCCCACTGTTAGTTTCACATGGATGGCCTCCGATGCTTCGTGCAGTGCCACTAACCTGGAGGTGTGGGTATCTTTGATAAATATGGATACTCCCCCTCCTTTTGTGGTTCGGTCCGAGTTTTGGGGCCGGAAAACATGGTATGAAGTATAACCTGTTAGTGCTGGGGTGCTCTCGGGAGCCTTGAACCAGGTTTCTGTTACTGCACAGATATCGATATTCTCCATACTGAGGAGAGTCTCGAGTGCATGCATCTTGAGGTTTAGACTTCTGGCGTTGAGCAGCATTACCCTTAGTTTTTTTTTTCTTTGTGTTGTCTATGGAGGTGGGTTTGTCTTTTGAGCCTTGCCTAAAAAAGGCACTATGGGGGAGGCAAGAGCCTTTGCCAGTATTCGAAAACCCAGGGGTGACAGGTGCAAGCCGTCCCTAGTGAAGCAACGTGGCTTGTCAAGCATGTCATCCCAGGCTGACAGACACTGGATCCCCTTTGAATGACACCAATACTTTAGCCAATTGTTAAAATTTATCATTTTGTCTTTATACTAGTGCATCATTCTTTGTGAGAGTAAGATGCTACTCAAGGTCAGGGTCATACCGGCCTGGGCTACATAATCAAAGAGCTCATCTATGTCTTTTTTCATGTAGTCCAGGGAGATACATCTCAGGTCATTCACACCAGCATGGACAATGATGGAGTCATATTTGTACTTGCTTTGGAGTGACCTGAGTGCTTTCTGTATCTTTTAGTATCTACTTTGCTCTGTGATACTCTTCTTTGTACTTGTGTGATTTCTATACTCCTGTTGCACAGATGTTCAGCATGCTATACCCAACATGGAAGTATGAGTTAACAGGTAAGTTTCCCATAAGATGAGATGACAGGTAAGTTTCCCATAGGATGAGACAACAGGTAAGTTTCCCATGAATTATATCTCTTAGGTTGTATTTCTTCTTGACACTTTATGCAGACAGTAATTTTTTGCGATTTGAGGACAAATAACTGCAATGCTTGCACCAATGGAAGTTGTAGGAATCTGAATGCACCATGTTAAAGAAGGAGAAATCCCCTTCACAGAATGGCATTGATAGGTTTGGCTAAAAGCCTATGATAGATTTTGGAAGAGCACCGTATAGCTCAAAGTTGACTTTTAAAGAGCTTGCTTACATAATCTGTTCCTCCTCTGTGTCTAGAAAGGAAGAAGAAAACTAGACAAAACCTGCAAGATTCTGTACAGAAAGTTAGAAGTGACTTATAATAGCATCTCTTTTCTATTCTACCAGTTTCATAAGTAAGAAGTTAGATGATTTCTACTTTCTTGTGATACTTTGTACATAGTATGGGTCTACATGAAAAGACTGAAATCCCACATTACTTAATCTGACAAGACCGAGACGACATATCAGAAAGCACACTTAAATGAACACTCAGAGCACTGAGAAAAAACACCAGGAAACTAACCACTCATACATCACCACAAAAAACACAAATCAAAGCAAATCAAACCCACCAATGTGAGGAGCTGCACACCCACATCCCCCAAGTAAATATACCAACTCTGAGATCGCACTAAAGTGGAGAAAGGGCAAAGTTCACCATGGTGGCCAAGTGGTTCTTTTCCCCAGAAAATGTCCGGTGTTCCGAATGTTCATTTATGTCAGTTTTCGGCTATGTCATCTCAGTCATGTCAGATATGGTAATGTGGGATGTCAGTCTTTACAGGTATACCCATACATATATATATTTATATATATATATATATATATATATATATATATATATATATATATATATTTATATATATACGGTTCCCCTTCATATGATCGAATTTCTCTAAACTCAAAAGTCATAAACTCGAACATATGAAAGGGACAAAAAAATGAACACCTTTCAAATGTTTTTAGGGGGCTTAGCCCACACCCCCCTAATTAAATATACCTACTCTGAGATCGCACTATAGTGAAGGAAAGGGAAATCTCCCATTCTGCGCTATACGCATAAGCGCAAAACAGATTTTCCATTCCTCCGCTATAGTGCGGTCACGGAACATTTACATTTAAACTGCTAGGGTACAGGGGGATCTGGCCCCTTGCAATAAGGTAAGTTAACTTTTTATTTTTTTAAACCTAAGTCTCCCATTCACAATTCCGAGTGAATGGAAGTTCGAGATTCTGGTCTCGAGATTATGAATTTCGAGCTTCCATCTATTCGATCTTGTGAAGGGGAACTATATATATATATATATATATATATATATATATATATATATATATATATATATATATATATATATATATATATGTATGTATACACACACACACACACACACACACACACACACACACATATGTATATATATATATATATACACACACACACACACACACACACACACACACACATATGTATGTATACAGTTCTACTCTGCATGCTCATGAATACCCCTCACTTTCCTTTTCTGTTATGTCCATAAAAAACTTTATTTCTCTTCTTAATCCATTCTAATACCATTTCAACTTTTGTCTTTACACACTTACTATCATTGTATTTATTTTTCTGGATTTATGCTAGCCTTTTTGTACTTGGACACTTCTACTTCTCCATTTCCTCATGTTTCTACTCCATTTCTTCATGTGTCTACATCTTATAGACCGTGTCCCTTGCCCTGATTGATACACTCATATTTCTACTAGATATATTGGGTTTCTTATTATTATTCTGCTTTTCTACCTTTTCACCCTTGTTCATAGCCATACACGTTTCATCCCTAACTGCCTGCCATAGTTTGTTTATTCATTTGATTTGCTTTTAGCCTCCTAACCCATCCTTAGCCAATCCCCCAGCACAGAATAAGACACTCTTCTAAAATCCCATGCCATGATCTTTGACTTTTTATTTGTATCCTTCCCCTTTACCATAAACCACTTATTTGCATGATGATTGTTAGATAATTGTGCCTTAACTTGGACATCCACCACATTCTCTACACTGCTTAGAACCAATTCCAGAATTCTGTCCTTTCAGGTATGGTCTTGTTGGGTGAATCCTTCATGGGGCAAGGCCTCAATTAATGGCTGCTCTGGTCCTATCCTAGAGATTCAGATCCTCATGAATTTTAGCCTCTTCTTCCTATCCCACTACTTTATTGTCTTGTTCAGTCTGTCATCATCCTCTGTTATTCTATCTGGAGAATAATGCACTCTATCAAGCCAACAGGTTCCAAGCCAACAGGATCGCCCACACCTTAGTACTTTATCTGCTAGTGCACATAACCTAGTTTTAAACCCTGTCTGTATCCTTGCTCCTTTTCTACTTTGGGTTATTATTCTACTCAGACCTCTCATCTGCTTTGCTTGTCAACACCCATCCTTCTCTTATCTCTCTGTCATTTTGAAACTATACCCTGACATGTTTTTCTCATTCTGCTTTGGTTTTGGACTATACTTCTGTGATACCAGCAATGCCCCCAACTCCTCCTGTATCACTGTTGGCAGCTTCCCCATCATTCTACAAAGACACCTTACATTGCAGGTAATTATGACACCCCATCATTGGTCCAAGTCATCCTAGTATGTTCATTTGCTATGATCTGTGTCTTTTTTTTGCTTCTGTCTATTATCTACACATCTACTTCCCCTTTCGTCTTCTGTCAGCCTCCCTCTCCTCTTCCATCTTAATTGAAATGTATAATTATTGAGATTAACCTTTACAACTCAACACAAAGCATACTTGTCCTTTCTGAGTTGAGGGAGCCTATACCTTGCATGCAACTAGTCTTTCTGCTCTATCCCCCCCCCCCCATTTTCCTCCAAATCCTAAGATTTTCCCTTTTTCATTCTCACAAGGAATTATTATATTCTCTAACTTTCTCTTTCCTCTTTGGGTTGGTTGCTCATAACACATCTGAGAAGTCCACATCTAACCCTGTCTTCTGATATCTATCAGATTGCTAGCTGGCTGTTGTTACTGTTCTAAAAATTCATCAGTGCTTACACCCATCACAGCATGTGCCCATCACCTCTCCTCCCATAGGGATGGATCACATTATTCATCGCCTCCCACATTTTATGCAGTCTGAACCCTGCGGCTCTGCAATTTGTTCTCTCTTTTCTCAGTTGCTGAGATTCCTGATCTCTTTTGTGATTGGGTCTCTAGTCAACAAAACCTTTATTTCTTTTCCCTCATTAGCTTTCTTCTCTTTATTCCTCTTGCTCTATGCACTAACCTTCCAATGAGCAACATTTCTAGCTTCACTTTTACCATTCTGAATGAATGTTTTTCACTTTGCTTAAAATACGACTTTACTAAAAATAAAACTTTAAAATCTATAAAGTGAATGCATTTCTTAATAAATTTCATAAAATCCCTAAATTTGTAGTTACAGGGTCATGATAATGACTGAATGTAAAATGCTATAGCTAAGAACACCTTAGCAATCAGGCTGGCACCCAGTAATGCCAGCAGAAGGATATTTAAACTAAAAGACTCCATAAGCAATTTAACTTATAACTCACCTTCACGTTCCTTTCTTTCTTGATCACAATGCATGTTATATATTTTTTGATAACTCTGCTCTACTTATATATTCTTTATTACAATATCTGCTCATATCTTTCAAAAAAAAAAAAAAGATTAGTACCATGTCTTTGCATTGTACTTTACATAGAAAACTTAGTTTACTGCATTTAGGCAAAACTAAAGAGTATTTTTTAAGTAAAATGTTAAATAAAACTGTTTCTGTAGTGTTTATAGTAAGAAGAATTACAGGAAAAAAAAACAACGAAGACTACATTGCAACAGTTTTAACTATTATGAAGACTAGGGAATAATTTGATGAAAATACATGCCTAAGCTGTTTGTCACATTTTTGGAAGCTCTCCAGAAATACATGGCCAATTATTAGTACACTCACTGTCTGGCTCTATTTAGCAGACTAGCTTGTTTTAACAATTTTCTTTTCTTTTCTTTATGTTTCACACAGATTTGCTCTAGGGCATATATTAACAAGCTCATAATTTTAACAAATAATCTGTAAAGAGAGACAAGAGAGTTACAGGTGTACTAAGAAAATGAAACTGAATCCTGCAGGTCGTAGTCTGAAGGAGGAGGAGGAATCTGTTTATTTAAGCAGTTTCCATCATTTGAACACACACCTTCCACTTTGATGCAAAGCCACTTTGTACTTATACAAACATAAATGTTTGAGTAATTTATATTGATGTTAATATAAACAATCATGTTGCATAAACGTTTGTAAATATGAGTACATGTTCAGTATGTCTTAATAAAATAATTTCTCCCTTAAACATTTCTCAAGGCATACATGTAAAAGGCTGAATTACTTGTTGCTTCTCATATGTTGTTTTCTTATTAAAAAATAAGTGCTGTAAAACGTTTGTAAGGTTAAGGTTAAGTCCCAAGTTGCAGTAAAAGTGAAATAGTTCATGGTTTTTAATGACTAGATAAGGACAAAATCCATGTTTTCCCTCTGCCAGACCAGTCATAAACAAGTTGTGCACATTAGTAACCAATTATTTGTTTGGGATTGAATTCATAAAAGTCTGAAATGAAAAGGCTAATTTTATTCTTTAAAGGAGTGCTATGAAAAATAATGGATAATGTCATAATTATTAAACATGCAGAGAATTAAAAAGTAAAAGGCATAGCACTAAAAGTTCTAGAAGCCTAAATCTGTATATTGTGCCATAACAATAGAAAAAAAACATTTTTTAACATGCAGCATTGAACGCCATCTTGGGCAAGAATGGGAAAAAATTAAAAGCATTGAAAGGGCTGAGAATGGAAAAAACCCAATTAGGATACAGTACTGGTTGAGCTAGATAACTTCAAGCAACATAACAGACAAACAGCAACAATGGTTATCGTTATAATTCCACCCAGCAATATGCAAACAATATACAACATAGGTAAGAAAATATAATTTGTAAGAATGGATGGATAACAACAAATTCATCTCAGTTTAGTGCCCCTGTCCATCATAAGGAAAGGAAGCATGTAAATGTCCCAACATATCTTGGTTTGGCCTATCTTATAGGTTCATAGGTGTGTACTAGGCTAATGGCCCTGGAGTCTATATAAGCCTAGCCCAAGAAGATTCCATGGCATCATGCCACCCAAAGTTAGTTGCCACTGCCCCTGTCAAGCAAGGCCACTGACGTGATCTCCAGGGTGAGCTTCCTATTGCCCATCCACTCGTCAAGATTTCTCTTAAAGAGGGCCAGTGAAGTGCTCTGATGTGAATGGGAAGTTTGTTCCAAAGTATGGGAAGTCTCTGGGTTAGGAACATGTCCTTCCTGCATGTTCTGTTTATTGTGGTAATGAGGTTTAGGTACCTGGAGCATGTGGCATGGAGGGATTGGGATTTATTTAGGTGTAGCATATCTAGCAGCTCTGGGTCAGACATGGCTTTGTAGGTCAAGCAGAGATCACCTCTAAGTAGGTGATAAGAGACAGAGTATAGCTGGAGTTCTTTGACTCTGTCCATATAGGGCATATGTATTTGTGTGGCCTTTCCAGTTGTTGTAGGTGTCTAGTGAGGTACATACCAAATGGGGCATTGTATTCTATAATAGGGCTAATGAGAAATGAATAGTGAGGGATTATGACCTCTTTCTTCCAGGATGAGAAACCTTTTGTAATGAGATGTGGCACACAGAAGGACTTTTTGACTACAGTGGTAATGTAGTTATCAATGGAGAGGTTGCTGTCAACTTGTGTCACCAGGTCTCTTATCACACCTTCAGTGTTTAGTGGGCTACCACCTATGTGGTATCTCATGGACACCGAAATTTTCCCAAAGGGAATGACAATGCACTTTTTGGCATTGAGCTTAAGGCTATGTTTCTGGCACCAGTCATTGATGTCAGTGAGGCCTTTTTGTAGAATGTCTACATCAGTTGGAGAATTAATAATGGCTCCCAGTTTGCAATCATCTGTGAACTTGCTCAGCCAGAGTAACTTTGTGTTGGCTTGAACTTCAGAGAAGTAGATGCCAAACAGTAGAGGATCTAGGACCGGTCCCTGTGGAACACCACTTATAGCTGGTCAGTTATCGGATTTGGAGTCCGCTGCTTTCACATTGTGGGTTCTAGCAGTGAGCCAGTTGCCAACCCATCTTATGACATAGGAGTTTATGCCTAGTTTAGTGAGTCTATCTATGATTCCTGAGTGATGGATGGTGTCGAAGGCCTTGGCAAGATCTAGGTAGGCTGTATGAACTACCTTGCCCTCATCCACAGCTCTGGTGACAGACTTGAAGAAGTCTCTCAGGTTGAGCAAGCATGATCTACCTTTCACAAACCCAAACTGCATGGGGTCCAGAGTTTGGAGATTTCCTAAGTCCTTATTTATAAGGTCCATTATGATGTTTTCCACAGCCTTACATATCAGACTCATCAGACTAATGGGGCGGTAGTTCCCAGGGTCTGTAGTCACTCCTCCTTTGTGGAGTGGGATGACCATAGCAGTGTACCATTCAGTAGGAACAAAGCCTGAAATGAGGCTGTGATTGAACAGGGTACACAGGTGTGGTGCCAGTGCACTTTGCAATTCATGTAGAACACAGCCAGGGATATTATCAGGTCCCATGGAAGCTGTATTCTTGGCTTTTGACAGTGCAGTTTTTACCTGTGTAGATGTGATAATAGGGACTTGGCATTCCTCGGGTATTGTGATAGACCTTTTAGGGGGTGAAAAGGGGGTAAAGTTCGCACTGAACTTGTCAGCCAATATGTTGGCAATATCAGTTGGTTCTGTATATGTATTGCCATTGTGCTGTAACTCAGAGCAGATCTGAATATTGTCATGTTGATTCTTGACATAACTATAGAATGCCTTGTGGTTGTCTTTAGAATCTGCAGCAATTTTGTTTTCGTAGCTAGCTTTTGAGGATTTGATGATGTATCTCATTTTTTTGCTGTGGCTAACAAGGGAGTTTTTCCAGTCTTGGGAATTCACCCTTTTCTACAACAGTTTTTCCCTTCTGTTGTAGAGTTTGTTTATGGTGGGGGACCACCACATTGGTTTCCTTTTTTTGGAGGAGAGCGTCTTGGTTCTGTTTGGTATGGCCAGTTCCATGCACTTGTGTATGAGCTCATACAGTGCATTGGTGTATGATTCAGCAGTCATGCACCTATTTTCCATTTCATGGATGTCGTAAAGTAAGTTAGTTGAATGGGTTAGTTGAATTCAAACATATGGGTTAAAAACTACCATGGGAAACTAAGGGGAGGATTCTTAAGATTCTCATTGCTCAGTAGCTTAGTAACCTCTGAACCTCTCTGAATAGACTTACATGGTTAAGAAATGAGGAAAAGAAAGATAGGGTCAAAGCGATGTCACAGCATACATTTATATGTTTACTGAGTTTGTTATAATCATTTGCAACACGTGGTTTAAAAGCAGACAACATGCGATTCATCAAGTACCAGAAATATCCTAGACATGGTCTGAAACATATTTCTTTAGGCTTGACAGATTTAAGGTCTAGCTAATATATTTATTTATTTTAGTGAATTCCATCATGCTGCTTTTTTAAGAAATGATTTAGAATTACTTCTAATGAGGAATAAAACATATGCAAATATCTTAGCTCAATCCAATTAAAATAGTAACAGACTTTGAGCAAGTAATGAATCTTGATAAATAAATACTTAATATGAATCATCATTTGCTTTCATAAGAAGTAGACAGTGAATGATTTTAGGGTGTCTGCGCACAGATAACTATTTTGTGGAAAGTAAGATATCCACAGAGTCAAATTCATCAGACAGATCAAATGCAACTGTACTTTCAGGCTGTTCAGAGTTCTTTGTCTTTAGAGACCTTGGGTGAATAAAGTAATGTTTCTGCTGTGGTCTTCCCTAAATTCATCTTGTTGTACTACATTAGTGCAGCAGAACGGAGATAGGACTATAGCTTACAGGCTCCCAGTCTTAGGGAAATGGAATAATATAAGTTACCGTCTACAAATGGTGCAGAAAGATAAAAGCTTGATTGATTAAGTTGACTGTGTGGTAAGTTATAATCAATGCAGGAAAGATGGCCATGGTAAGGGTAAGGGAGCTTTTAAGAAACTGTTTGAAAGAAGACTACTTGAAAAAAAAGAAGTGTATTTGCAGTGCGGCAAGCTCACTTTCATTCCACACACACTCATTAAATTAAATATACCAACTCCTAGATTACATAATACTAAAGAAAGGGGAAACATTCTCCTGTATTCAGTGATCTTGCAGAACTGCAGTTCTCCCTCTTATTCTGTTTGAAATGCATTTTGTTCAGTAAGCTTACTCATCATGGTATGCCTTTCAATATGTCATTCGACATGTAAATAACAACCCATTTAAACATACTTCATGATATGTCTCTAGCAGATCACTGCAGACACAGGAGTAAATGACCCACAGCCAAACAGCAACTCATGGAGTAACAAGATCTAAAATTCTCACTTGTTTGAAATCACAATTTTGGATGGAAAACTAGGCATAAGTAACATCTCAGCCCTAGACTACCGATACGATATTCCTTACAGATGCTTTAAAAGGGATATCTCATTGTATTCAAACATACATAAGGAAAAAATGGCCATCAGTATTAAGTATGCTACAGCATGACCCGCCAAAAATATCAAATCAGAAACTAAACTACAGAAGTGTAACATGCAGAGCATCTGTCCTGCAAAACATAGCAGCACTGAGGTTCTGTGCATAAAATGCTTCCAAGTAGTTCAGAAAAATGTAAAGTTGTATGGACTCTAATTAGTGCTGTGGTACTGCTTCTCACAGCAGGCACTGCTGAATCTACTTCCTATTCCATATAGTCAGTGTTGAGTCAACTTAACCATTGCATATATTCATCTAACAGTGACCTGTGATATACCCCACAAAATGCATAACACTTGTCATAATCTTTGCTTGGAATGTATTCAACAAATTAATGATATTTTGTCCTTCTTAATCCTCACAAACCTAGGAATATTCTGTTTTAGAGTCATACTTAAATGTACAGTTACCATCTTGTAAAAGAAAAGTTTGTAAGCATACCAGAACAGATAGGCTAAGCAAAATAGTAGAAGTCAAGCTATTAATTATGTAAAAGGAGAACTTTATCGTGTATTGATTGGCTGAGTGAGTGATTTATTGACTGTTTTTTATGTAATTTGTTATGACCTTTGAATCATTTCAAATCACAACAAGCAATGCCCTAAACTTGGTGTTTTCCACCATAATAAAATTCTAATCTATGAGACAGTTGTACCTATACCATTTTATGAGAAATTTTCAACAGTAAAAATATGCTGCATGTTCTAGTTCTAATCTAAGGCTTGTTATTCAGCAAAGAGATGTTGAACTTTAAAACTAGAGTCTCATAAAATTGTGAAAAAATCTACCAGACCGAATGAAATAACTGAGAACTCCATTATTTAAATGCCATATTTACAAACAAAAAAATTAAAAACCACCTTACTATAAAACTATAAACACTTTCACTCTTAGTTCCTGACCAATTTTCAGTTCTTGCATGATATCACAATAATTAAAATTGTTCTTTCGCATTGTTGCTAAGATAATGCATAACTAAGAGGTTGGATAAATACTACTACATGCCATATTCAGAGTGAAGAATAATCCAGGTCTGAACTTTTCAGCATTGTTCTTCTTCCTTCCCAGCACTGTTCAACAAACACTTCCACATATCCTTGGCAAACATACAGGAATAGAGATGTTGGTTACATCAGAACTATAGAAGCCAAAGCAACATCATTATTGTTTAATACAAACTCATACAGACATACTCCAGCCACCAAAAAGCAAAAAAACTTTTAGAAGGAAACATCCATCAAGGAAGAAAACTGTTAACTAAAAACAGTTTGTATTCAGAGCAAAAATAAATAAGCATTAATATCTCCAATATGACCAATAACAAGTGAACACAACAATTTCCATTTTTTGTAAATGACAACTCCTTAGCCCAGTTTGTATCCCTTCTGACTATGAATACACACTTCACTGGCATCATCCTTTTCTTTTTCGACTGTGTAGGTACCATACTGTGCTTAACATCCTCCCAGCTTCAAACAGACTATCATCTTCTGTCTCAGAATGAGCACCACTCCCCTTCTGAACCCTACTACATTTACAGAATTTAGAAAGACAGCCTACTACTACTCTCACACAGCCTAGGTACATTAAATGTGGACCCCCATCCCACTCTAAAACTCTAAAACTGCTATACAAGCTGCTGCATTCCATTGTAAACATCTGCACAAAAGCATTTGTTCCCAATACTACATGAAAACAATAGAAAATTCAGGAAGAAAGCCTGGTAGTGGAATTATCACACAAATAAATTGTATAACAGAAGGGAAAACAACTTTCCTTATATAAGCTTTTTTTTTACTATGATAACCTGTAATTGGCACTGTAAATAGATTTATTTGTCTTCTATATCCGTAGATAGAATTGTGTTACATTCATTGTCTTACCTAGGAGCTTATCTCCCCGGGCCTCTACTGAAAATGGACATGTATCCAGTTAGACTAGCCCGGTAAACAAATGTAAAATAAATAAATAAAATAAAGCTATCTACCTCCCATCTCTATAAAAGGTATCTAAAATTGACTAACAGGAGTTTCATGCACTGTATTAAAAATGTAGGGCTACATATGAATTTTAAATTGGCACTTCTACCAAAGACAACCAAGAAGCTTTCTTCTACAATATCACAAGTATCAGAAATAGAACTTAGTTCTCCTCTGAACTAATATCCAGGGGTAACATTTATTCTGATACTAAGGACATCACCAAGATCCTTGTTGACAAATTCCACTCTAATGTAGTCCTACTGACCAAACCTTTAGCTTCCCCAATTATGCATCTAACTCCCCCCCCCCTCCTTCTCCCTTATTAGCTCTCTCAATCAAGTCTTATCATCTTGGTCAAAGAACAAAAGCACCTATCCCTTAGGTCTGTAGAACAAACTTGGCTGTCTCGTCATAAGTGTCAAATATACATTTATTCCACCTCTCCTTAATTTTGCTAATATTATTTTCTCCACTGATTATGTATCTGATGCTTGGGAAGCTGCCACAATGATTCCAATGCACAATGGTGGCCAGACCATGGACCTATGGAATTATAAACCCATATGTCTCCCTAGTATAATTTGTAAAGTCTAAGAATGCATGATAGCATATCTCATAAACAATGATACAGGGAACTTCCACTCCATATATTCAAAACATCTAGCATTGGTAAAGCTAAGTCCTATCTACTCAGTCTAATTCATTTCCTTAATAGAGTTAGAGAACCTAGATACACGCCATGCTGTAAACACTTCTTATCTGCGGTTCCTTATTAGAAGACCGAAGATGCATTCTTTTGAATGCATCTTGGTCGAACTCAAAAGCCTGAAACGACAAAATATCGAAGTGGCTTCTACACAAATTCTTTCCCAGGGAAAGAATTTGCTTGGCCGCTTCGTTACTTTGCCATTTTCGGCACTGTAGTGCGGTCTTGGAGTTGGCATATTTAAGTAGGGGTGTGTGGGGGGCACAGCCCCCCACTTAATGTAATGTTTAAAGTATATTGTTTTGTTTTTGGTTGTTGTTGGAACAGCGATTTTTTTTCCCTAGGAAAAAATCGCTGTTCTAACAGTTTGAAATTGTAAGCTTTTGTTTACATAGGGTCAGTTAATCACTGTTCACTTTTTTAAGTGCTCGGTGATCTAATATAGACCCCTTATCTGGAAATAGTTAGGACCTTCAGCCAAACTACCCATGCAGGCATTATCAACAAGCTTACAAAGCTTAACAGTAATCATTGCATTGTCACTGCCAGGGCTTACACTGTATAGGGTCCTGATACTAAGGTAGATATTGTTTAGTTATGGCTAATTAAAATTATCAATGACTACAAGATGGGTGCTATCATATGCTGCTCTAAAGACACAGGGTGCCTGTCAGTAGATTGACTGCAATTTCGGTGACTGCCATTTCAGTGAAAATGTTTCACCGAAAGTATTTTCACCTATAGTAGAGAATTCCCTTTTCACCACTGTTTTATGAACTCAGTAGGTGTATTAAAGCTTGAGTGTGTGGAGGTATACCCCAACACAGGGAGTGTAGGAGGATTCCCCCCTGAAAAAATATTTACTCTAAGTATCGGCAAAAGTGATTTCTGTGAAACATTTTTGGAGTTTTTGCTCTCAGGGAAAAGTGTCAATCTGTCAATATCATTCCAACACCCACCCACATGCACACACACACGCGCACACACACACACACACACACACACACACACACACACACACACACACACACACACACACACACACATGCACACACACACTTGAATAAGTCAGAATATGACTAACATCTAGTGCACTGACCATGGTCTTAAGCTTAATGATGAAAACTGTAGCATGGTTTTATTTTGCAAGCAACAATTTCTCACTTCCCACAGTATCAAAAACACATCCCCTTAGAACTCACACAGTCATCAAGATATCAGCACTGACAACTATCTTTGGATCATTATGTGCTAGTTATTGTCAGAAACCATTCTACCATCTTGAATCATTCATTGATAGTAACCCTTCTAACATCTTGAATCAGTCTTTGTCAGAAACACTTTAACCACTGTAAATCAGTCATAGTGAGTAACCCTTCTATCATCACAAATCAGTCATTGACAGAAACCCTTCTACCATCTTAAATCAGTCATAGTAATGCTTCTACCAATTTGAATCAGTCATTGTCAGAAACCTTTTTATTGTGAGTCAGTCATTGTCAAAAACCCTTCTGTCATCATGAGTGAGTCCTAGAAACCCTTCTGCTATCTTGAATTAGTCATAGTCAGAAACTCTTCTACCATCATGGAACAGTCAGTCAGAAACCTTTTTACTGTCATGAGTCAGTCATTGTCAAAAACTCTTCTACCATAATGAGTAAGTCATAGTCAGAAACTCTTCTACCATCTTGAATCAGTCATAGTCAGAAACTCTTCTACCATCTTGAATCAGTCATAGTCAGAAACTCTTCTACCATCTTGAATTAGTCACAGTTAAAACCCTTCTACCCTCACAAATCAGTGATTGTCAGAAACTGTTCTACCATCATAAATCAGTCATTGTCAAAACATTTCTACCATCATGAATCCATCAATGTCAGTAAACCTTCTACCATTATGAATCAATCATAGTTAGAAAATCATTATTACCCTACACAATTAAATTAAAGGGCATATTTTCCAGGTAGAAGGATGGGTGGCCACGGTGGAATATATACATATATATGTATCTATATCTGGTGGTGGTTCTTCAGTCTTAATCAAAATAAAAATCTCAGTTTTCTCTGTGTCACTTTTACATAAAATTCTACAACATATGTTCCCTAAGGATATACATAACAACACAGTTATTCTTGGTGATTTCAATATTAATGCTACTGGGAATGCTTCTGCTTCTGAACAAAATGTTGCATCAATTAAACCTCGTCTGAATAATTCAGGTTCTTACCTGAACCAATACAAAAACTGGCTTTAGTTCCACACTTGACCTAATAATAGCAAGCAACAAAATAGGTGTCTTCAGACTGAAATAGTCCCCAGTGCTCTGAGGGACCACTCAGTAATTAATTCCATTTGGTCATTTACATGTAAAAAACCTCCACAAATAACTGAAGGAAGATCTTTCCCTAATAATAAGCTACCATATCGCAACACCCTACTCAGTGCTATAGATTGTACTTCCTGTATGTTATGTCTGAACCCACATTTGCTTTAGAATTTTTCAAAACAAAACTGATCAAAATTTAGGTATGATGTTTGCCTTACAAAAAGAAGGCTTAAATCACAGTGATGCCCATGGCTTTCAGTGGATATTAAAAACAAAATTAAATCCAGAGATTCAACCTGGAAAAACTGAAAAAAGAACCTCAACAATATAGAGCTACACCACGCATTTCTGAGTTTAAGGAAATAAACACAAATTGCAACAAATACTGTAAAAGCCCTATACCTTAAACAGAAGCAGATAATAAACTGGTCTATAGCCAGTCACTTCTGGAAAAAAAATAAAATGCTTAACAGGGACATTAAATAACTCTTCACCTACCAAGAAGCAACTCTTAACATTGAATCATTCCACTTTTGCTAATGACTATGCTCACTTTTTTGCAGTCTACCATATATGACATAATTAAAGCTTTTCCAACAATTTACTCCCCTACCAATGAAGAGCAAGAACCTTCATCCCCTGATGTATACTCTTTATCCTCATATGTATCAATCTTTTACTTCTCTGAAATTTCAGTAAAACAGACAAGTTCCTACTTCTCAAACTCAACAATTCAGGATCTAACTCCAGCAATCTTCATCCCATACTTCAGCTGAAAAAAAAATATCAATAAACCCCTTACTCATATATCTAACCTCTCTCTCACCTCTGGCACTGTTCCACCAGTATACATTTATGATTCTGCTATCTAAAGTCACTTCTCTTAATGTATTGAAGGGTTATAGATTTATTTCTACCCTGTGCCATATTACCAAAATATTTGAAAAGCTTATACACACAATTATTGAAACTCATTAGCAGTTATGATCTGTTATGTGATACACAGCATAGCTTTTGCAATGTCTTCAGTACATTTACTGCCCTGGTAATGGTCACTGATATAATTTATTGCAACCTGAATAAGGGACTTATTACTACAGGTCTCTTTGTTGACATGACAAGGGCTTTTGAAACAGTCAACCCTACCCTTCTTTTCAGCAAACACAAAAGATTCAGCTTTGGAGAAAACACTATCTGCTGGTTTCACAGCTATCTTAAAGCTAGAACCTTCCAAGTCCATAGCAACACCTCATCGTCTACTGCTGGTAAACTTAATACAGGTGTACCACAAGAGTCTGTACTAGGTCGTCTTCTCTTTCCTCTCTCTCTTTGTCATTGATCTCCCATTAGAATTACCATATGTTAAATTAATAATGTATGCTTTCGATAAACTGTTCCTGCAATCCAGTACTAGTCAGTCTGACCTGCAAACCAAGTTACAGAATAATTTCACTCAGTTATGCACCTGGTCCACTATTAACAAGCTACTAATTAACCACAAGAAAACCAATATTGTGGTGTTTGCATCAGCCAAGAAATGACCCACTATCTCTCCTATTCTCTTAACAGAATGGGAAGAGAATAACTAACGTCACTAAACAGAGATACCTAGGCCTAATACTTGACCGTTGGCTTTCCTTTATCACACACAACGATTCTGTAGCTAATAAAGTCCTTGCTCAAGGAAAACTGTGCAACACAATCAGTCTCCTCCTTTCACCTGCTGCTAACAGTTAGCTAACATTGCTAAAAGTATTTTAATACCCATACTTGAATATGACCTTCCTTTTCTCATTCATCATTCAGATCATGCAATACTCACAGAGTATATACTACTGAGAATAAAATCTGCAGATTCATTTTATTAGCAGACCCCCAGGTATAACATTTGAAATTTGTTAAAAAATTCCAAATGGATTTCAGTGCCTTATAGGGACACTTTTCTTCTAAGTACCCTAATTTACAAGGTGCTAAAACATGGTCACTGCCCCCCTTTAAGAATGAATCTACTTTTTACAAGACAGCCCTTATGTACTCAGTAGTACACAATACAACAGTTTCACTCTAGTATGCCCCACATGTAAAAGTGCTGTAGGTGAGAGAGCCCACTCTAGACTGGGACTTGCTACCTGAAACCACTTGTCTGCAATCATCAAACATCTAGAAATCATTAAAAGCTATAAAAATGGACTTAGAACATCACTTCATCGTCCTGCAACTGCTACCATAGAAGTGGTTAGGTAACTTATCATCCCAAATCATGAATACTAGAATACATTTAATAAACTTTTCTCAGCCTCTTAATATGGCATCTTATATACAAATATTTCACATGGGCAGCCTCGGTGGTGCAGTGGCTAGCGTTGCTGCCTCACAGCAAGAAGGTCTCCGGTTCGATCCTCAGCTGGGGTGCCTTCTGTGCAGAGTCTGCATGTCCTTCCTGTGGTCATGTGGGTTTCCTCCAGGTGCTCCGGTTTCCTCCCACATCCTAAAGACATGTTGTAGGTGGATTACACACTCTAAATTGGCCCTAGGCATATGTGTGTGCCTTCTGTGGAAGGTTGTGTGCTGGGCTGGCAACTCAACACTGTAAAGCTCCACTGCCAATCATGAGTGGACAGGTGATCTGCTGGGGGGACCCCTAACCGGGAAAAGAAAAAGAAGATATACAAATATTTCACATGCATATAGGAGATTATGTATTATATACATGATTGCACTGTATGTTATGCACATTTCAGCCTGCATTTTGTTTATATCTTTTTCAGTGCACTCTGACTGGATCTTTTAATGTTACTCATTGTAACATTGTTGAATGAAAGACTATAATGCATTTTCTGCTATTTGAACAAGGGTTATGGCTGAAATGGGTCAACTGATTAGTCCACTTATCTGGTAAACAAATGGTAAGTAAATAAAAAAAATCTTTGTTGTCCATTTTAACATATTGTTGTTCAAGTCTGTAACTTTTTAACTACAAAGAATTTTACATGTAGACAGTTTAGGGACCCTTCTAACTATTGTATCCCACTGTGTAGATTATTTTGAAATGTCATTTCATAATTATTTTCACAAATCTCATCTTGCATAACAATTGCACTAAGCATCATAGGTCAGATAGAGGTGGTCCGTAGTTGCTATGCTGAGATCAATATTTTAAAATATAGTAGAATTATAGGCATTTGTTTAAAGTCAGAAAAGTTTTTTTTTCATGTTTTACTGGTTTTCAAGTGCAGCTCTTGTTTTTACAATTTCCATGGTAACAATTTATATTTTAGGACTCTTTTTTTTCTAAGAATTTTCTGTGATACGTCTGTTACACATATGAAAAAGCTGACTGCAGACGTTTCTTCTATTGCGTGACAGTTTGTGGTAAGAGAAAAAAAAGACTGCATGCTTGACTTTGAAGGCTGTGCAGGAGATTGGATCTTTTCACTGAATGTGAAGTCTGAGTGGCTTGCACCATCTTTCTTTCGGATGCTGAAAAGAGTTGATGAATAAGTACGTAGCACGTTGACTATCCTGTTGTCCTGACCATTTTACAACTAAACAAATAAATAAATAAACAAATAAATAATTAAAGGAGAAGAGAACTAGTCATGGCACAACCGTCATACAGCCAGTCAATCATGTATTTATGTGTTTTTAGCCAAGTTGTCTCTACTGGTGATTGATTCATTTGCCTCCCTTCAAATGGTCAGATTTGAATGATCTCCTCAATACATGCATACATACACATGATGTGAAGGCTGTTTCATGTACACAGTTTGGCAAACCCAAACCCAAATCCACAGCCTGTTTGATGCACTCTGAACACTCTTCCTCAAGTTGTTGTCTGCATTGCAGCGGAGTGCACCTTCTCCTTCCTTCCAGGATTGAAAGCCACAGTTGCCTTCTGAGCACCACTCTCTATGGTCATTTCAATTTTCCAGGTTCCATTTATTGATTTTATGTTGTCTTAGTTGTAATCAGATATTTACATATTTCTTTTATTGGTTGTGTTTCAAAACTGGATAACTTGGCTGACTACTAAACTATGTTTTCACTAATGAGGTAAGTCAAAGGAACAAGATAGCTAACCAAGTACAGAGTGTAACAAAAATATAGTGCATCCTGAACATAAGCAAAATTTGCTCAGTTTATGCAAATCTATATAATACTAGAACTGATTAAAAGTAAAGGAAAACTTTACCCATGATCTAAATTTTTCCCACCTAACTTAAGTAACTCTGCTAAGCCAACCAATCATAGTACTGTACCCACTTAGGACTGTTAATCTACTGCTCATCCCATCTCTCCAAGGAGTTAGGGAAAACTACCTCAGCAATGTTGAGCTTTCCGTAAGCAACTAAAACCAGGAGAAGACATATTGTAAATCAGTTTGTTAGCCTTCTCAACTAAAACCAGGTGAAGACATATAGTAAATCGATTTGTTATCCTTCTCAACTAAAAGTAGGTGAAGACATATGTATGCCAAAGTCTCTTCTATGGAAATTGTATGTCAAAAGTCTGTCCTTAAAACTATATTTTGCAAAAAATTGTTCTCATGAAGCTTTACTCCCCGAGCCTCCACTGAAAATGGACTTGTAATCCAGTTGGACTCTCCTGGTCAACAAATGTAAAATAAAATAAATAAAATAAAATGTATCCTTGCATTGAGTAATTTTAATACATCAAAATTACTATAAGTGTTTCAAATATATTTTGAAGTTTTAGCAGAAAATCACTGTAATGGAGAATGTCATACATAATCCTGTGTTACTATGTTTCATTTCCTATAATCCATTCCCAGTCTTCTTTATTTGAGCCATGCTATTTACAAACAAGTTAGATATGTTTTCCCATTGAAATAAAATGACAGCAGTGTAAATAAAAGGCATCATACACAGATTCTGAAATGTGGCTGTTTTGACTTTTTTCCTGAATTACCCTGGTTTGTGTTGCTCCAAGAGATGCTTTGACATATTCATAGTAGCTGTAAAAGCTAAGGAAAAACTGAAATAGATAAACTGCATTATTTTCTAAGATCAGTTTTTATTCCTGCCAAACTCTTTCTAAGGAGTCAAAAGTTTGACTAATTCAAAAAAGCTACTCTGTCATTCCCAGTCCTTGCAGAGAGAAAAAATATTTTTTTACTGAATGCTGCACCAGTGTGCTGTATTTGCACACAGGTATTACACTTTTCTATCTCCTGCAATATTGTATCTACTAGTACAGTACAAGACAGTTTTTCTTCAAAACAGTGGCAATTGTCTGCTCTTGAAATCATGTTGCTATGAGATTGTTGGAGCATAAATGTCTTCTGTCATTATATTTCTTATTGCAGCATGCTTTAAATTACATACTGTTTAGACGGCTCCCACCGTCTAAGTGATGCTCTAATAATGCAGCGAGTGAACCCGACTCGAACCTGGAAAAAGTTTTTAATAGCAGAACTTTTCCAGGTTTGAGTCGGGTTCACTCACTGCATTATTAGAGCATCACTTAGATGATGGGAGCCATCTAAACAGTATGTAATTTAAGGTGTTGTTTTTGGTTTTATTGTAGCATGATACCACTTCATCAAAAAGGTAATACTTGAGCAGAAAAAATCATTGGATATTCACTGTGTGGTGTATGGATCAATTAGTACTGTCTGCAAAGATGTTGCAGTTACAGAAAAGAATACATCCAGTTGGGTCTATACTCAAAAGTATGAGGTTAACTATGAGCCGCAATGCCATTTATCTTCCACTATGCAACAAAGCCAGTGCAGGAAAGCTCCACAATACTGCACATATGTTTTTAACTGAACTGCTGACATCAAAAGGGCTGAGGACTGTATGTGTTAGACTATGAGCACTACAAATGAAAAATAGCAGATTTCCCTGTGCCTATTTTAAGTCATGTAGGTGGAGGTAAATTCCTCTGTTTAGCTTACAAGTTTGTGGGCTTTATCTTCACTTGATTGCAATACAAAGAAATAAAATTTCAGAAAAGAACATCCTGACTTCTGACAACTAAGCCACAATGAGGCCATGTTGGATGGAGTAAAGAAAACTCAGTGATGTGTTAAACTACAGTTGAGGTTGGATTTTTTTGTTTAAATATTACTATTTTAATAGCAAAACAATTTTCATTCTAAATGTGGAGCACCTTTATTGTTCAAACTGAGAAGAGAAGAGAGTCTGTAAGGCTGTGTTTCTATTTTAATCAGATTAGGCTGATACCAGTAAAAGTCAAGTTTCTTTTGAGGCCGGAGCAGAGTACTTATCCATCCATCCATCCATTTACCCCTTTATCCATCCATCATTCCATCCATTTTCTGAACTGCTTATCTTGGTGGTAGTAAGCTGACCAGGCAGATCAGATTCTTCTATCACAAGAAACAGTTTCTATCTTTTTTTAGGTGAGGCTTACACATTCTGAAGTCATCTGGGAGATATATCTGTAACATGTCCTAATTCTACCCAAGGGAATCCTCCCACTGGAATGTGCTTTCTTAGACCTCCCATGTGAAGCAGCCATGAGAGACCCTCACTTGGTGCCCAAATCCTTTCAATTGGCTCCCGTGAATCTTGAGGTGCAGTCACTGTACACCAGTATCTTCCGAATTTACTAAACTCCTCAATCTGTTTCAAAGAGGGATCGCAGTGCCCATATGCTGGAACCTTGCTCCTTATGCATGTATACATGATCTCTTCCTTTTACCCACTACCCAAACTTCATGATAATAGCTGATGTTGGAGACATGCATTGGTAAAATGAGAACTTCATCCTAGAACTAAACCCCTACTTTACCACCACAGTCACAGTACAGGTTTTGCAATATACCTAAAGGCTATATCTTATTGATTCTCTAGTGCAATTTTTGCAGGCAGTAGCATCTTCTTAATATAAAGAAAATACTTGTTATTAGAAATAATGTTGATATACTGTCCAGCCTGTGTCTACTTCCTTATCATATTACACTGGCTTGGTCGTCAAACATTTTAAAAGTATATTAAATGCAGGGTACATAGGTCAAGGCCACTAGCCTATAAAAAATAAGGCACCAAAAATGCTTGAATATAAGTGTTCAGTATTTAGAATTACATTTAATATATATTACTTTATTGATTACTTATGATATAAATATGATTATAAAATAATAATGAAGAGGCTATTAAAAATGGAAGGAGCAGCCATAAAAATAGAAATAATAAAAAAAAAAACTTCTGTCCAATCTTTACTCATTTCTCATTGCAACTTGAAAATGCATTTAAATATGCAAATCAAATTCATGTGCTCAAGAATGCAATATGAAGTATACAAAGGATAACCAGACATATTTTTACAGAGGCATGTACATTGTATCTATGACACTAAGTACTGGTCCTAAGACTATAACCTACACAAATCTTAAAAGTAATATTTTGGTTATCACTTCTATCCTAGGTATATTTCATGCTTTTCATACATTCTTCTATATTATTATAATTCACGTAAATTAGCTTTACCTACCCTCTGATAAAAGGCGAACAAAATAAAACAAATATATAATAAAACACAAAAATAAAAAAATGAAATATTATGAAGGAATTGTCCATCCAAAATGCCTGTTCATTAGAAAAGTGACACATTCTTCTTCCAACCTGTTTCATTAGAAAGTAGTCCAAAGCCACAACATTTAAACAGTTGTAAAAAAAAAAAATAAAGAAATTAAATAAGATTAAAGGATAAAGTATGTGTTGTATGGTGACAGTGTATGTTTCTGAGTCTCTGCTGTAAATGATTGATAATATATAATCTTGTTTTGAAAATAAAGACAAAAATAGCCCATCCCAGTTTAAGTGAACATGAATAGAAATTATTTTGTAGTACCTTAGGTGATTGCTGTGCTTTATTTTAATATGTTGTGCATATCTGACTGCAGTCCCCTCAGAGTTAAAGATGTTCTAAAGTGTATTAATGGCAAACAGAGTGATGAATTAAGAAACATGAAATACTTTAGTGGCCTCTGCAGGAAAATATGCCATTCCTTCTGCAATTATGCTTAGGATTTATTGAATTTTAATAGATCCTGAAAAAGCACTGCAGGGAATTGAACATTCTCTTGTTTCCTTGAGTGGTTAGAGTTACTTCTATTCAACAGAATTTCCATTTCTTCTTTGCAAAAACAAATTTTCCAAAGAAAATCAGCACATCAACTTTGAAGTGTTCATCTCTAGGGGAAAAATATATAAACTCTTTTTTTTAAATAAAGGCAAATCCACAAAGTTGATGCCTTCTTACTAATCCTTCTATATATAATTTACTTACATTACTAAGGCCATGATTCCAGTGATTATTTTTTGGGTTTCATGTTCTCAGTATGTCTGGAAGTATATGATATCTTAATTTTGAGAGTATTACAACATAATGCAAGTACCTTGTAACATAGTAGAAGCAGTCTTTGAAACAAATGAAAATGCATGTTCAAATGTTTGTTGAGTAGCAAGGGACACAAAATTGGAAAATGGAGGAATAAAATTGCAAGAAGAGATGCAAATTTGAAAAAAAAAGAAGTAGGAATAGTTCAAATGAATGAAAACAGAATATGCTTGTATGCTTACATTAACATTCTAGTATAGAATTGTGAGTAGAAAATGGCAAAGAACTGGAAAAATTTAAAAATAAAAACAGTTGTAGCAATTTAGAATGACACAAAAGGGAAGAAGAATTTAAAATTAAAGAATAACGTTAAAAAGACAGAAAAAGGCTTCAAGTAAGACAAGAACAGAGTATTAGCCTGCCAGCAAAAAAGGAATATGTGTGTAGAGAAGATAGAGAGGACATGAAAAGCTTTCTTAAAAAGTAGCAGGCTAGAAAGAATATGAATGTCGGTTGAACCAAGTTCCACATGGCTGGGTTTTGTTTGAAGAAAGTACTTTATGATAAGCATCATAAAAAAGAACTTTGTAGATTAGCAGTGTCAGGGAGATTCAGTCTAAGACAGTCGAATGGGAAGATGATGATTTGTTTGTCAGAAAGTGGAAAACAAAAGTAAGAGTTTATTTATTTGTATATGGTGGCAGCAAACAAAAGTGAACTGTATCCAGGTATGCTGGTTAAGGATATGAGAAGTCACTACTGCATGCATTAGTCATGTAGGTTAATAAAATGACAAATTCTAGAGAATCTTTTAGATTACATTTTTGCTGTATGGATTACTTAAGGAAAATATGACAAGGCTGCATTCTAGATTTGGGATTAGAATGCATTTGGTGATAGAAATGAGTGAGTCACATATAAGCTAGCCAGTAAATTTATATGCAGTCATTAAGGAAAAGAACTATATTGCATATGCATGCCACATGAATACGGAAACAGATAGAAGGATGTCCTATAATGCCCCAATATTTAAATGAGTCCTACTTAGCAAGGCCACAAGGGTCATAGAGCTGCAACGAGTGAAGATGTGGCAGTTTACATGTCCATGTACGGTTTTCAGATTACTTATGTATTCAAATATGCAAAAGATTGTTTAGATAATGACTGTGCATGGTATATGCATGCAGAGCATTGCGGTACTTTATACTCCAACATTACTGATTTTTATTTGTCTTCAGTGTGGTATAAATCTATGTATTTGAACAAAGATGTCATTCCCATGTTGAGACCTCAAAGGTTTGCAAGGGCTACTCTCAGTGAAACCCTGTCATTACAGCAACAGCACTCTGAGCAAATGACACTCTGAATTACATTCTCAGAAACTGTTTTCAGTGAAAGCAGAGTTTTCTCTTTTTCTCCACTGCTGCAAAACTTCAGAGTATATATATTTAAGTTTGTTGGGTTGTCCATCCACATTAGAGTTGCTTGGGTTCATAGGTTGGTACTAGGCTATTGGCCCTAGGGCCTATATAAGCCTAGTCATAACAATTCCCTGGATATTTCTTCCTGCAATATTTCCTTCCCTGGACCCCTGTATAGCAGGACAACTGACGTAATCCCCAGGGTGAATTTCCTATCTTCCATCCAATTGTCAGGGTTCCTTCTGAAGAGCGCCAAGGAAGCACTCTGCTTGACATGTACGGGCTGTCTATTCCAGAGTATGGGGAGTCTCTGGGTCAAGAACCTATCCCTCCAGCTTGTTTTGTTCATTGTGATGACAAGGTTTAGATCCCTGGAGCGTGTGGCTCTGAGGGATTGGGATTTCTTTAAAAGGAGCATGTCCAACAGCTTAGGGTTTAACATGGCCTTGTATGTTAAACAGAGATCGCCTCTGAGTAGACGATATGCCACAGAGTATAGCTGGAGTTTTTAGACGGTCAGTATAGGGCATCTGCTTTAGGCCTGTGATTCTTTTAGTGAGGTATTTCTGCGGCCTTTCTAGCTGTTGCAGATGTCTTGTGAGGTACATACCAAATGGGGTGTTGTACTCTATAATGGGTCTAATGAGGGATGAGTACAGTGGGACAATGACCTCCTTTTTTCTGGATGAAAAGCCCTTAGTGATGAGGTGTGCCACATAGAAGGATTTCCTGACTGTTGTGGCAATGTGGTTATCGAAGGTGAAACCACTGTCCACCTGTGTCCCTAAGTATCTCATCACACTTTTGGTGTTTAGTATATTACAATCTATGTGGTAATTCATGGGTGCATGTTTTTTTCCCAAAGGGGATAACGATACATTTCTTGGCATTAAGCTTGAGCCCATGGCTCTGGCACTAAGCATCTGTTTCTGCAAGGCCCTTTTGTAGAATATCTACATCATTTGGGGATTCAATAATGGCTCTCAGTTTGCAGTCATCTGCGAACTTTGTTAGCCAGAGTCCCTTAGTGTTGGCCTGTACTTCAGAGAAGTAGATGCCAAACAGGAGCGGTCCCAGGACTGAACCCTGAGGTACTCCACTTGTCACTTGTCTGCAGCTGGATTTGGAGTCAGCTACTTTTACAGCCTGGGTTCTGTCAATAAGCCAGTTACAACCCATCGAGTGATGTAGGAATTTATACCCAGCTTAGTAAGTTTATCGATGATTCCAGAGTGGTGGATGGTGTTGAATGTCTTGGCGAGGTCCAGATAGGCTGTGTGGACCGCCTTACCCCCGTCCACATCTCTGGAGACTGATTCGAAGAAATCAATCAGGTTCAGGAGACAAGATCATCCCTTCACGAACCCAAACTGGGTGGGGTCCAGTGTTTGAAGATTGCCAATGCCTTTGTTTATAAGTTCCATAATAATGTGTTCCATGCCTTTGCAGTTCAGGCTCATCAGACTGATGGGATGGTAGTTCCCGGGATCCAAGGTGGATCCCCCCTTGTTGAGTGGGATAACTGTAGCTGTGCACCACTCCATGGGCACGAAGCCAGAGGTGAGGCAGAAGAATAAAAACTTCACTCTGAGGTTGAGTAGTGAGTCTGTTCCTATCAACATCAATCTACCAATCAACAGGCACCATGATCACAATGTCACTAACAGCTTGAAAGGTCATGTTTTATATACCCTTACCATAGACTGCCCTGGCAAGAATAATGTGCAAAATGACATTTTTGACAATGATCATGAGGAATGCTCAGGGAAATCCATAAAATGTGATTTGTACATTAGTACCTGCCCTATGGGGGAAGATGACAGCATTTATATCAATCAAGACTCCAAAATCCTATGTCTCTATTACAACACAAGGTGTGGAACAGCATCAATGATGAGGATGAGGAGGAGGAGGAGAAGGACACTTACCCTTGTTGATGTTGCAGAACATTCAGGGTAAGTGCCATAAAGTCTGCATCATCACTTGAATGATTTCCTAATCATCGTGTGCAAAAAGTGCTGTCTCGTGGTACTGATGAGGCCAGTGCAGCACTGGAGAGTAAAGTACTTGCAATTGTGCATCTCACTATGTAAAAGAGGTATGCAGGACACCACCATAGGTCATTGATCCCTTGCTGCATAAAGCAAATTAGCTGAAAATAGGAGACAGAGGCATTCATGACTGCCTTATGCTCTGGGTATATGAAGGTTTGCCAGTGACTAAAGTCCTGTATTAACATAGTAAATAACAACCTGACCATTTGAGGGCACCAGTTAAATGAATTACACAGCTACAGAGAAACTTACCCAATTCTGCACAGTTCAAGTTATGCCATACGACAGCTTTTTCTAAGTTATGTGGTACATGCACTGCAATGATAGCTGTTGCATCACAGAAAAGGGGCAGTAAGAATATGACAAGCTTTTATGTGTTTATCCATAATGCAGAAATCAGTGCATGTCACATCCAGTATAACCAGCATCATGAGAAATCCACAAATGAGACAATAGTGGGATTCAAGCACAGACAGCCTTTTCAATAGTTTCTATCCATTAAGTATTAGTGTCATAGCATCAAGATATATGTCCAGGCAGGACTATGCAGTGGCTAAACATGGGGAAAACTGATCATGTGGGGGAAAATTCAGAACTTGAACTTGCTCGGTATGTTGTAATGGCCCTAACTAAATAGTTAAGTTGCAGATGCCAGCATGCCCTTTTTAGTATCTGTTTCATTTCTGTCAAGCTATCACAGCAGCTACTTCAGAAAGAACTGTATTAACACAACATGGAATAATCTTTCCTGATGGCCTATGACCTAAACAAAAGCACCTTGAAAAAGTATACTCAAAATGATTAGATGCAGATTCGGTAAGGTCCCTTACTTGCAAGTACGTGGAAGGACAACAAGCTGGTATTGCAGCTATTCAAAATATAGACCCCCAAAATAACTGAAAGTGCCCTTATGAATTGGATTTTATGGGATCAAAGGAGGTTACTAGGCTATTGGCCCTGAGGCCCTTATAAGCCTACCCAAGAGTTTAGTCCAGCAGGGACATGGGTCGAATCCCAGGGGTATATTTTCTGTTCCCATCCAGTTATCCAGGTTGTGCTTACAAAGGGGTAAAGAGTCACTCTGTTTGATGTGGATAGGGAGTCTATTCCATTGATGATGGAGTCTCTGGGACACAAATCTATCCCACCAACAAGTCCTGTTGATGTCACAGACAAGGTTGAGGCCATGCATGTGGGATACTCGAGTGGAGCTCGACTTGCGAATATGCAGCAGTCACATCAAGGTGGGGTCCATGATAGCCTTGTATGCCAGACAGAGGTCACCTCTGAGGAGTCTGTATGAAACTGAGTAGAGGGATAAGGCTTTTAACCTATCTGTGTATGGTAGATGTTTGAGGCCCTTTATTCTCCTGGTAAGAAACCTCTGTGGTCTCTTCAGCTGCTGCATGTGCTCTGTTAGGTACATGCTGAAATGTGCATTGTACTCAATAATGGGCCTTATAAGGGAAGAATACAGGGATGCTATGACCTCTTTGTTCATGGATGAGCTACCCTTACTTATGAGGTGGGCCATGTAGAAGGGTTTCCGTACCACAGAAACAATGTGATGATCAAAAGTTAGATTGCTGTCAACCTGGGTGCCCAAATCCCTCACAACTGATTGAGTGCTTAGGGCATTGTTGTTAATATAATAATTTGTGGGGACGTCACTCTCCCCAAAGGGGATGATGATGATGCATTTTTTGGTATTCAGCTTGAGGCCATGTTTCTGGCACCAGTCATTTGTCTGAGGGAGACCCTCCTGGAGGATCTCCACATCACTAGGGGAATTGATGATAGCACCCAGCAGCTTGCAGTCATCTGCAAATTTGGTCAGCCGTAGCTCACTGGTTTTGGCCTGCACCTCAGAAAAGTATATACCAAATAAGATAGGCCTCAAGACCAAACCCTGGTCTATGCTGCTTGTTATGGGAATACTGCTTGAGGTGGCTTTCCCTATTTTGACTACGTGGGTTCTGTCAGTGAGCCAGCTTGCTACTCATCTGGTAACATATGGATTGATGCCTAGATGAGAAAGTTTATCTATTATGCCTGAGTGGGGAATAGTGTCAAAGGCTTTGGCCAGGTCAAGGTAGGTGGTGTGCACAGTCTTCCCCTCGTCCATGGCTTCAGTGACTGTCTCAAAGAAGTCAACATAATTTAGCAGCTATAACCTCCCCTTGATGAAGATAAACTGTGTGGGATCAAGTGTTTGGAGGTTGCCAATGTCCTTGTTAATAAGGTCCATGATAATCCATTCCATGGCCTTACAGATCAGGCTAGTTTGGCTGATGGGTTTATAATTTCCCGGATCAGTGGACACTCCACCTAGGTGGGATGAAGTCAGTACTCAAGCTTTGGTTGAATAGGGTGCTTAATGGTGTTGGAAGTTCCTGCCTGAGTTCATGTAGGATGCAGCCTGGGATGTTATCAGGTCCCATGGAGGCTGTATATTTTGCCTTTGAGAGAGCAGTGATGACCTGATCCCTAGATATAACGGGAAGGGGACAGGTACTGGCAATGTCCTGATTTACTGATGGGGGGGGGGGGGGCAGATGGGTAAAGTTTTTGCTGAATCTGTCTGCCAGCAAGTTTGCTATATCTACAACATTTGTATTTGTGGTGTCTTTGACAACCACTTTTGAGCAGATCTGGGTGCTTCCTTTGAGGATGTGAACATATGGGAAGAAGTCCATATGATTGCCTCTAGTAGATGTGGACAATTTGGACTCAAAGTTTGCATTAGAGGATTTCACTAGTGCTCTTATTTGCTTGTTCAGGCTAAGGAGACATTGCTTCCAATTGGGCACCTGCTCTTTCTTGGTCTTGGGCAGCAATGTTTTCCTTTTGTTATAGAGTTTATTTATTGCAGATGTCCGCCAGACAGGTTTACTCTTCCTTGTGGAGCATGATTTAGTCCTATCGGGTATTCCTTATTCCATGCATCTATATAAATTCTCGTACAGTGCTTTGGTATAGTTTTGGATATTGGTGGCAGTTCCTACAGAGGGGGAGGGGGCTGTGAAGCTCTTTATACCATCCCTCAGGATGCTGTAATCAGCTGTGGACCTTTAAGCTGGCATTATTGTCAGTTTTCCATGCCTTGCAGTTCTACACAGACACAACATGCACTTGAATCCAGTTAACACAGCAGTCTAACTGAGGGGACAGTATCTGTCTGTCGAAAAGAAAAAAAAATAGGTAATGTACAAACTTGCATTTGGTTTCTATTGATATGTCATTGGCTATTTCTTTAATTCTGATTTAGTAGAGCTAACAGCTTCTAACTTTAATTCTCCATGCTACCTGCCAGAATATTGACCATATATATCTTGTGTGTGATAAGTGCAGTACCAAAAAAGTGCTGGTCATACAGCTTCTTACTAGACATGTCCCAGAAAGAGTCCATGATTTACAAATAAAAATCTATTGCCTATAGTTAAACAACCAGTTTGAAGTGCATGCACCAACTAATGGAGGTGTAGAAAGGATAATGCCATGCATGCTTGTACAAGCCAAGTACATGCATATAGAATACTAGGTGTACTGTGTGCTGAGTGACTCACAAATCATCATGGCTGCTGCAACCCAACTTCTATTCACGGGCCATATACTAAACTCTTTAGTCTGATGTTCAGTGATCTCTTCTCTCTAACTGAAATGATAGCTCAAATTGGCATGTACTGTGCTGACCACAAAAACTCACTGCCCTGCTTTTCACTGTTCTGTATCCCACTTTAATATGCATTTATTTTGTGTGCCTTACAGTGGACTCCAAAGCTAGCTGGTCTGAGTTTTACTGAAGTTTGTCCACATATAAAGACTGCTCATGTAGTTTACCATGCAATGACTTCAGGTACTAGTTAAGATCAGTGACTACGCTAGCCAGCAGCCATGAAGACAAAGTTCTTCTAAATGCAGTGAGGTAGACATACAAGCTAGGGTAACATTTATAATTTGTGTGCTTGTTTGTCTGTTGCAGAATAAAGACAAATTAATGATGTCCTTCATTTTATTGTTTTATTTTTTTTTAACTGTTACTGTGTGAGGGAATGATTACAGAATGACCAAGTAAGGACATTGTATCATGACAATGTCCATGCAATATCTACACCCATGAATAGAAGACCAAAAGCAAAACCCATAATGATGATAGTCAAATGAATATGCAGGTTACTATAACTAATTCCATACTGAAATGGTTGACATTTGGAGCAAAGTAAATAAAATACAACATGTGTTCAAAACCTATATATATATATATATATATATATATATATATATATATATATATATATATATATATATATATATATATATATATATATACATACATTAATTTATGAAGATTTTATTGAACACCCACACCACTGATCAACCCCTCCAATCCCTTGACAGCTTGTGCTCCGGCACATCTCAACTGTCTGGAAGTTTGCAGAATGTCTAGACTTTTGTCAGATATTTTTGGGAAGCCCCCTGATAAAAAAAATTTTCTGGCAAATCATCGAAGGTTGCAGTCACTAAATAACAGCAAAAAGTGAAACCAGGAAGCAAATAGACCAAAGAATCCAAACGATGCTCTATCCAACGGACACCTCAATAAAAATTTATTGCCAAAATTGTCCAAATACACAAAGAGCATGGCCATCTGATGAAGTTCCATTTAACGTATGATTTAAGGGATGAAAGTGCTTATGGTGGCTTAATTTTAATGTTCACGTTGTTGGATTATCCGTTTGTTCTTTGTGTATTTGGACAATTTTGGCAATAAATCTTTATTGAGGTGTTCGTTGGATTGAGTGTCTTTTGGACTAAATAATAGCAGACATTTCGGTTCAAGATATATACCCTTCAGAAAATGCATGCTAACAGAAAACCCAATGTTCTAGAAACTTTCTAAGTTGATAAGTACAATACTTAACATCTGTACAGAATTTTGGATGCTTAGTACACCATTATTTTTGCCTTTTTCCCTGATTCTACAATAAAATGTTGAATGGTATATCCATAAGGCAAATACTCCTTTGCACCTTCCTAGTCTATCAATTTATTTTTATTTCTCTTAGTTGTATTTGATTACTAGTAAATAATTTAGTTTATGTGTTCAACATTTGTATACTGGGAAAGTCTGACTTGGAATGAGCCAATTTCAAGCAGAGGCCCAGGGAGAACACATATCTTTGCAACATGGGAGAAAACAACATGAATGCAGGGAGAACATACAGGCTCTGCACAGAAAGAACCCCACAGAAAAATCAAACCAGAGAACCTCTTGCTGTGAGACAACAACACAAACCACTGCACCACTGCACCATTCTGAAATGCCTGGGCAAAGCTCTTTTCTGTAAAGGTGAAGGCCTGGGAAGAAAAGATCCATCATTAATTACCTTTTTTTATCATATTTAGGGCATGGGCAAGCCTGCTGGAAAAAAAATATTTATTTTCAGGGGTAACATGGGAGCACTGTGTAAATAAGTGACTTACACAGTAGGAAAATAAGGCAAAAGGAATCAAAACCTGTACTGTGGACACAGGAAGTAGTTCATTAACAAATCAGAGGTTTAATTCTCACCACTAACTAGGATTACAGAATTTTTCCCACCATATTACATTTTGATCCGGATTCACGAAGGCTTGCACGGAGTCTTAGAGTAGAGTAAAACTCCATGCAGCCAACATGTCCGCTGAGCGATCCAGGAACAGCTGGTAGGGGTGTGCAACTGAGATCTCTAAACTAGTTCTACACGGACAGGGCTGGGATATGCAAATTATCTCAATTGCAGGTGAAAGGTATGCTAACGAGGTAAATTTGCGATCCAGGAAACCCGAACCTGTCCGAGTAGGAGTAGTGCTACTTGCAGAAATGTACTCACTTGATAATTGAGTACGGTTCTGCAAATAGCAAAACAGAGGCATATCAGCTGGAAATAAAGCATGAATGTACAGGAGGGAGCATGCCAATGGCCAAAAATATGGCCATTGGCAACGAGAAGGGATGCAAATTAAAAATAAAATAACATTTTTTTTTTTTATCCCGATCTCCGGGGTTTAACAGTAGCGCAGCACCGCGCCGTGCAAACGCGCTGCGCCCTAAAAAGCAGAAAATTAATAATTAAGATCCACAAATGTGGATTTTATAGCTAAAATGAATTTACAATGCAAGGGAATGGCAGGCTGAAGACAACATGGCCACCGAGTAGAGGTTGCTAAGGGGGGAAGCTCAGTCTAGGAGATGTAACTAAGCATTAGTAGGCAATCCTATGCAAATGAGGGTTAGGATAGTGAATCGCAAGTTTACATAGCAAATGAGCACAGTCAGTGGAGTGTAAGAGTAGGATAAGGGGAGTAACGGAGTAGAAGATAGGTGACATCACGAGGGGGGTATGTATGAAAGGAGTGAAGCTCATTGGAGCAGAGTGTCATGTGTCAGCTTACATTCACATAATAATGAAAGAGGTGTGTCAACAGGTAGGCCAGGTAAGTCAAGAAATCGAAGGTTTATGCCGTGGATAATACCAAAGTTTCTTGCTGAGCGTGCATGCGCGCGTGTGCACACAAGTAAACCTGAGTAAGACAGTGTGTGCGAGTGTAACCATGTGTGCACACGTGTAGGGGTGAGTAAGCATATGTAAGGCTGTGTAAACAGTTGTTAGCGTGTTTGCACTGGTGTGCGCGTGTTTGAACAAGAATAAGCAAGTTTTAGTCCATGTAAGCATGTGTGCATGCGTGTTAGCTGCTGTGCACGTGTTTGCGCTTGTGTGCGTGGCGCTCCCCCCCCCCCCGAGGAAACAGAAAGGAAAAAGGAAGCACACCAAATATTGGGAAGTTACCCAGGGAGTACTAGCAGAGCTATCAGGTGAAAACAATCAGAACAGGCAATTACCCAGGCAGAGCACAAGCCCAGCCCAGCCCAACGCTTAAAACTCTGCAAACAACAGTCCATTATGTTTCTCTTAAGAGACACTGCAACACTGCAGTAAGCTAATAGAAGTGAAAAATGAAAAAGCTTCACTGAGACAAAAAATGTTAGGGGCTGCCATTGCTAATATAAGGTGAAATATGCAACATGCTGAGGGTGGTGATAATGCAAATGCTGGTGGACAACCCATAGTGAGGAGACGGAGAATAGTGTACATGCCCAGGGTTACCTACCAGGGGCTCCATGAGCTGGAGATAGTGGAGCGCTATAGAGTGAACAGAGACCTCTTGCAGCAAATTGTTGAGCTGTGCAGGCCACACCTCACACACAGAACCAACAGAGGGGAACCCATCCCAGTGGAAACTAAGGTATGTGTTGGCCTAAGAATATTAGCAACAGGTACCTTCCAGAGACCAACTGGTGATATGATGGGGATATCACAGGCATCAGCATCCAGGGTACTGCACCAGTTCCTGGATGCCATGTCAGCACATGTCAGTGATCATGTATATTTCCCCAATTCCCATGAGGTATTGGCCAGCAATATGCGTCTCTTCCAGCAAATAGTGGAATACCCTGAGGTAGTGGGTGCAATAGACTGCATGCACATATGCATCAAAGCACCAGCCGGTGAGTGGGGTATGGTCTACTTCAACCGCAAGGGCTTCCCCTCCATCAACTGCCAGGTCATGTGTGATGCCCAGGGCATAATACTGAATGTGTGTGCTGGCTGTCCTGGAAGCTACCATGATTCCCATATCTGGCATCTGACGCAGCTGTACCAGACATTTGCCAATGGGGACATCCCACATGGTCACCTAGTGGGGGATGCTGGCTATGCACTGGAGCTGTGGCTGATGACACCCATCAGAAATGCACACACACCTGAACAGGAATGCCATAATGAGGCACACGCATGAATACAAAATGTAATTGAGCATGTGTTTGGGCTGCTCAAGTCATGGTTCCGGTGCCTGGACACATCTGGTGGAGCCTTGCAGTACTCACCAACTACATGTACCCAAATTGTCATGGTATGTGCTATGCTACATAATATGATCCTGCAAAAACAGCTGTAGCAGGACCAGCTTAGGCCTGGGCCAAACAGCCCCCCGCCATTGCCAAGGCCATCACAGGCAGAGCGTGACTCAGAATAGGAACAACCTGAGCCTGTCCCAGTAGGCAGAAGGAGGCATGTCCAGTATGCTTTGGCCTTGGCAAAGAGGCAACGCATAGCACATACACTGGCTCAGTAGGAACTCTGGAAATGATACCTCTCTCTGACCCGCACATATAGTAAAAGGGATGCCTACATTGACACTACCTTGCCCTTTTAACATCAGTGCTGAGGTGTATGTCCCTGGAGTGTGTAGCTCCAAGGGAGTTGGATATCCTGAGGTGGAGCATGTCCAGTAAGTCTGGGTCAGATATTGCTTGCAACTACAGGCAAACAACACATCCATGTAGGTGCTTTCAAACATGTATAGGGAGTGTAGTATGTGCATCCAACATAGGCAGCCCTGCATCAACACCTGAGGCATGATTGCCATGTGTTAAGCAATATAAAGCAGTGCTAAACAGTATTTAACATCATGAAGTATATGTAAACAAACCCGCATACACCAACTACTACAAATGTGGTCAATGTAGAGTAATATTGGCCAATGTCCAGCAATGATGGTTAATATTGAGCAATGTTGGACAAGCTGGGTCTAGGTAGGGCATAGCTGAACAAAAGCCAACATGCTCATATTTGCTCTACTGGCCCCTATGCAGTCTGGTCTGCTCAGTATGAAAATATAAGCGGTGATGGGCCTCGAACCCAGGATACTGTACATATCATCATAGTACTGAACCACTAAACCATGACAGTATTGCAGTGGTTAGCCTGTATGAAGAAATGTCGATAAGTCTATGCAAAGTATTTCATGGAAACCCTGCAGGCACAGCATAATCCCTGTCAAGTTATGACACAAAGGTGAGTCCTGCAGTAAGAATAGAACCTGACTTTCAACACACACAGTACAAATGTTAATATTGGACATGTAGACATACATCAACAAATGTAGTAGACCTCAAACAGCAACATACTGAAAGGTCACACTGGGCATGCTCACACACTTGAATACATGAGACAAATGTCAGGCAACAGAACACTGACAGTCTGAACTGGGCATGCTCGCACAGTTAGGCCATGTTGGAGTACAGCATTGGGCCACACATAGCAGGCAGTTGCATGTGTTAACCCAGGAACCTCTCACTACCCAGCAATCTGCCTGTGCACACACTGATATGACAACAGACACGTAAATAATATAGTGGAACCCTGCCATAAGCAAATATGTTTTGCAGATACCTAAGCAGTTCATAGAAAGTGTGAAAGCAAAGATGATAAAAACCTGCAAACAGTATCAGCAATAAACATTGTGCAGCATGAAAATTATCATAGCTTCAGAGGTTGATACTAGGCTATCTGCCCTAGGGCATGTACAAGCATAGCCAGAGTCTGTTTGGCTTCTGCAACCCAGTCTAATCAGAACACTGTGCCTCTGAATAGTAGGTCACACAAAATAGCCCATTCATGTTGAGTGTATTGTGCCTCTGTCTAGCAGGGACCCAGAAGATATCCCATGGGCAAACATGTGATCACACATCCACATGTCAAGATGTCACCTGTAGGTGGTCAGTGGGTGGCTCTGCCTATGCAAAACTGGGACTACACTCTGGAGTGAGTGGAGGCTTTCTGATAATAATCTGTCCCCCCAGCATGTCCTTTTAACATCAGTGCTGAGGTATATGTCCCTGGAGTGTGTAGCTCCAAGGGAGTTGGATATCCTGAGGTGGAGCATGTCCAGTAAGTCTGGGTCAGATATTGCTTGCAACTACAGGCACACAACACATCCGTGTAGGTGGTAAGTGACTGAGTATAGCTGGAGTTACTGTATCGGAACTGTGCAGGGCATCTGTGTGAGTCCCTACATCTGCTCGATGAGTAACATTTGTGGCCATTACAGTTGCTGCAGGTGTCAGGTAAGGTACATCCCAAATGTGGCATAGTAACCAAGCATGGTCATGAAGAGTATAGGGGCACAATGACCACACGTGATCAACATGTGAAACCATGTGGGATATGGTGGGCTATGTAGACGTACTGTCTAACAACTATGGCAATAGGATTGTCAAACGCGAGAGTATGGACAGGTTGTGTCCCCAAAACCGTAACAACCACTACTGTATGTAATGGATTACAACCTATGTGGTAATGTGTGGGCAGTTTGTCATTCTCAAAGGGGATGACTATGCAACTAATGGCATGTAGCCGTGGGCCATGGCTCAGGCACCATTCAACCTATCTCTGTGAGACCCTGTATGAGTATGCATGTGCCAGCAGGAGAGCTGATTATGGCACCCAGTTTGCAGTCATCTGCGAACATGGGCAGCCATAACCTTCCTGTGATAGCCTGTACATCACACAAATATATACTGAACAAGAGAGGTCCCAGGACTGAGCCTTGTGGGATGCCATGTGTAATTGGTGTATAGTCAGACATGGCACCTGCAACACTGAGCATGTGGGTGCTATCCCTGATCCAGGTAGCAATCCATCGTGTCAGATATGTGTCGATATTGATGCTGGGGAGCCTATGCATAATGGTCGAGTGGGATATTGTGTTGAAGGGTTGTGCAAGGTCCAGGCAGGCTGTGTGGACAACTGTCCCAACACTGATGGACCTGGTAACTGTTGAAAGAATATGAACAGGTCCAACAGGCAAGATCTGCCCACAACAATGCTGTAATGTGTAGGACCCAGTGTCTGTAGGTTTCCCATGTCTATGTGCATGAGTCCCATTACAATACACCCCATAGCTTTGCAGAACAGGCTAATTAGCCTTTTAGGCCGATATTGCCTGTGGTCTGTTGTGGCAGTATTCAGTGGAGTGGGACCACTATCGCTGTACGCCATTCCATGGGTACATATGCTGCAGTAACTTCTATGTCGAATAGTGACGTAATGTGAGTGTTATGTCTGTCATGAAGGCTGTGTACGACACAGGCTGGGACACCGTCTGGTCCCATTGATGCTGTGTTGTCTGCTGTGGGGAGGGCAGCACTCACCTGTTTACTCATGATGTCTGCGAGGTTACACTCTGTTGGTATGGACAGTACCACCTTAGGGGGGATGTGGGGGACACATCTGCACTGAACCTGTTTGCCAGGATGATGGCAATGTCAGTGGGTTCAGGGTATGTTTAGTCAGTATGCAGTAACACACAGCATATCAGTGAGTGTCCAGCCAGGTACCTGAATTGACTGAAGAAGGCCTTGTGAGTGTCCAACGTGTCTGGTGCAATTGTCCATTAGAAGCGTGCCTGACATAATTACCCAAGTGATTGTAGCTGTCTGCTAGTACAGATCACAGATGCCTTCCCTGTCAGGGATTGTGCTCTATCATGTAGTAGCTTCCTCCATTTGTTGTAAAGCATATGAATGGCTGGGGTCTACCACACAGGTCCACTGCCATTGCAGGAATGAGTCCAGTTGTTATTTTGGATGTAACGATCCATGCAGTCCACTAGGTGTCCATAGAATGTGTATGTAAAGGATACAGCAGTCTGAGCCATACTTACCACTGACCCAGGGTCTCTGAAAGATACCACCGTGGTTTGGAGTTGTGTGATGTTTTCATATGGGAGGTTCATCAACATTACCCAGACAGGGTGTGGGGACAGGATATGGATGTCCAGTGAGATAAAGTATGTTATGCCCTTAGCAATGAGGGATATATCGTAGGTGTGGAACATAGAGTCCCCATGTTGGTGATGATCATGTCCAATATGTTGTCCCCTCATGTGGGTGTGGTGACTGGTTGTGCCATAGCATATGAGTGTAGAAATAGTAGCAACTGTTGGTCGAGGGTGTTGTGGCCTGATTACTATCCACAGTCAATGTGTGGGTATTTGACGTCACCCAATATAATGGTGTTTGGGGAGACCTTCATATTGTCCAATGTTCCCAGGAAAGCTGAGTGGGGTTGCTGAGTTGGGGAGTGTGGTCTGTAGCAGGCAACAAACCAAATGGCCGATTTGCACAATGTTAGGTGCATATGTATGGTCTGTGATGCTTTGTGCAGTGCTACCAACCTGGAGGTATGTGTATCTGTGATGTATATGGATACACCCCCTATTTGTGTTGACCATTCCATGTATGCGGTCTGAAAGCATGGTACGAAATACAACCTGGTAGTGTTGGTGTGCATGTGGGAGCCTGAACCATGTGTCTGTTAGTGCACAGATATTGCTATCCTCCATACTGAGGAGATTCCTGAGTGGGTGCAATTTGAGGATAATACATCTGGTGTTGAGCAGCATTACCCTCAGTGTCGTGTACTCTATAATGTCTATGGAGGAGGTTCTGTCCTTTGAGCCCCACTTAAATAAGGCACTATGGTGGCAGCAAGTGCCCAAGGGTGACAGGTGCAAGCTGTCCATAGGGAAGCTATGTGGCATGTCGAGCATGTCAACCCAGGGTGACAGACACTGTATCCCCATTGAATAACACCAATATGTTAGCCAACTGTTAAATGTGATCAGTGTGTTGGTATACTGTGACATCATACTTGGTGAGTGTAAGATGCTAGACAAGGTCAGGGTAATACTGGGCTGGGCTACATGATCACAGAGTTCCTCTATGTTTCATGTCATGTGGTCCAGGGAGGAACGTCTGAGGTTGTACACACCAGCTTGGACAATGATGGAGCCAGTTCTGGACTTGCTTTGGAGTGACCTGAGTGCATGTGTTATGTGGCAGATCCTGGCACCTGAGAGACAGCTCAAAGTGACTATTCCCTTGTTTGGCCTGGTGAGTGGGACGACAGTGTGTTTGACAGTAAGTGTCACCTATAACAAGTGTATCAGGTGTGTTGTTTAGCCCAAAGGGCAGTGACTGTGTGGCACACTGACATTGTGAACTGTGTGATATGTGGGCATTGTAGTGGGGTAGCAGTTGTATGTGTGTCTGCTGTGGAGGTCTCTGCTGCTTAGGCAGAGTGTATGTAGAGCCTCCGAATATGTGTATGTGTGATAATGTGGTTTGTGTGCTGTCACTATTGGTGTATGTGAGACTGATATGTGGTGTGTGTGGTCACCCTCACCACCTGAGAGACTATGCCAGTCATGGGTCGAGAGAGCTCAGCGTCCTGTATGTCAATATTGTTACATTTCCCACATATATGTGAGTGTGATGTGAGGAGGAGAGGGTTGTCTGTGTACATGAGGCAGATGTGACATTGTGTCATAACCACAATATTCACTAGCTGGACTGGAGAGTACACATTAAACCGACCCCTGGTCATGCCAGTGTATTATGATGACAAACTCTGTAGCCTGAGCACAAAGGATCAGTAGGGTGTTAAGTGTGCAAAAGAGTATAACTGGGATTAGTGCTCAGGTTTGTTGGTGTTTTGTAAAGAGTAGCTGAGAAGGAGTCCAGACTGAGAATCATGACATGTCCTTCAGCTATGTAATAAATTGTAATGTACATGCATATATGTGCTGAGTCAGGGACAACTGTACCTTACTGACATTGTCAACATCCTATCAGACAGGCCCATGTATACATACCCACCTCCCACAGACGATAGTCCCTGACATCATACCAGGAGATATCACGTGTAGAATGGCTGAACAGCTCCCCCCAAAGCCAAAAGCATGGCAGCAATTGGATTACATTGTTTCCCAATATGTGTCATGCATGCACTACAGAACAAACAGACCCTGCACCTGAACAGTCTGTTGAGCCGCACCCACTCCACAGGACCTGGAACCATCGAATGTGTTACAGCAACATAAGGCACTCCCCACATGTGTGGGTGCACAACACACCATGGGAAGTATAGTCCAGTAAGCCTATAAAGTCTGATCTGCAAGGCCATAGAGTGCATCATGGCAGATGTGATAAATAGAGCTATTGGAAACCGACAAACACAACCCTACCAACTGTGGTATGTTCATGTGCAGATCATGGTTCCCAAGCATGCTACACTGTCTGCAAGGCAGCCACCCAGGACATACATCATGGAACAGAGCTACACATGTCCCACATAGACTTTGAACAGCTCTTCATCAACATCATAGACACATGTCGTATCCACAAAATCAAAAACTGCACATAGATATGTGTTGACATATGAAGGGATGTCAATGTGTCCACAGATAGATCACACAAGGTGAGACTCACGGGGTCCTGTACAAGCTGTTGATACCTGCCAACCTACATGGATCATTCCTGGGATTGCAAAACAATGTGTACACACATTACCATGTCCAGTCTGATGATGTCATCATCCTACAAATATACCAGGAGAACAGAAATCCCCCAGTAAAGCATATAGCGTGCCATGTTAATGCTTATCTCTCTAGTATCACAACATAATTAGGTAGGGGTTTAAGCCCTGCAAACGCCAAGTACGTGTGTGTGGTTTCCTTTGAGAGAAGTAGCCTTTTTGGAGACTGGGAAACACATTAAAAGAGGTACATCCCTCTTTAGAAAGTCTGATGATGTCAGCATCCTACAAATATTCAAGGAGAATATAAATTACCCAGTGATGCATATAGCACACCATGTTAATGCGTATCTTTCTACTATCATAACTTAGTTAGGGGTTTGAGTCCTGCAAATGCCAAGTGTGTCTGTGGCGGGGTGTATGTGTGTGATTTCCTTTGAGATGAGTAGCCTTTTTGGAGACTGGGCAAACACATTAAAAGAGGTACATCCCTCTTTGGAAAGTCTGATGATGTCAGCATCCTACAAATATTCAAGGAGAACATAAACCACCCAGTAATGTATATAGCATGCCATGTTAATGCATATCTCTCTAGTATCATAGTTATGTAGGTGTTTGAGTCCTCCAAACAACAAGTGTATGTGTGTGGTTTCCTTTGTGAGGAGTAGCCTTTCTGGAGACTGGGAAAACACATTAAAAGAGGTACATCACTCTTTGGAAAGTCTGATGATGTCAGCATCCTACAAATATTCAATGAGAACATAAGCCACCCAGTAATACATATAACGTGCTATGTTAATGCATATCTCTTTAGTATCATAACATAGTTAGGTAGGGGTTTGAGTTCTGCAAACGCTAAGTGTATGTGCTTTCCTTTGAGAGGAATAGCCTTTTTGGAGACTGGGAAAACACATTAAAGGAGGTACATCCCTCTTTGGAAAGTCTGATGATGTCAGCATCCTACAAATATTCAAGGAGAACAAAAACCACCCAATAATGCATATAGCGTGCCATGTTAATGCGTATTTCTCTAGCATCATAACATAGTTAGATAGGGGTTTGAGTCCTGCAAGTGCCAAATGTGTGTGGTTTCCTTTAAGAGGAGTAGCCTTTTTGGAGACTGGGAAAACACATTTAAAGAGGTACATCCCTCTTTAGAAAGTCTGATGATGTCAGCATCCTACAAATTTTCAAGGAGAACATAAGCCCCCAAGTGATGCATATAGCGCACCATGTTAATGCGTATCGCTCTAGTATTATAACCTAGTTAAGTAGGGGTTTAAGGCCTGCAAACGCCAAGTGAGTGTGTGTGTGTGCCACAGGTGGCCAATGCAGTGTGGGTTTTGCTTTTACTACAGTATGACATATGTTTCAAACAGTATGTGCATTGCACACATCGGGTATATGCGTGTCAAATAAATATGTCTACATGTGACCTCAATCAGTGCATAGGTGTGAAGCCTGCATACGACATGAATACATTTGTAACCTTCGACAGATTGTGCCGCTGCTTCACAAATCATAGGTCACATATGTATGTCTGTGTCAAGCCCGGCCAATGTAGTGATCCGTGGCCAAGGACATCTCTGCCACGCACACCCATGACATGCACTATAGAGTACTGTGAGTGAGGGTAATTGCCGGGGTATATGTCAGACATGTTCATACACAACAACGACTGGCAATAATGGACAGTCATTATAGGTGTACACCAGCCCTGTGGATATGCATGCAGGCCCCTAATGTGTTATGTGAAACACCGAGGGACTCCACAATACCTATGGATATGTGGATATCAAGGGACAGATGACATAACACGTGTCTGTCTGTACACATTGGTACCCAACATACATGTTGAGGGCTACCACCTATGTGATACTGTCGGGATAGTATGTATAGTAAATGTGGATGAATATGCCATAGATGGCTTACTGCTATACAGCATGTATTGGACAACAGGTATCTGTCTGTATGATACCCTTGTGTAGGATATGCATCCCATCCAGGGAATGCAGTGTAGGCCAATGCATGCATTTCCAGATGTTGATGGACATATCCCTAGTGTATTTGCATGTACCTAAGAGGGCTATATGCCACACAGGTGTGGTCCCAGGAACGTGTGGTGGTCAATACCACTGGTTACTGTTATTGTATAGTACTGGAAGGATCCAACTGTTACTGAGTTCCCTACAACTATGAGTCATTTGTCAGGACATCATCTAATGATTGGTTATAGTCATGCTGTTGAGATGGTGTATACTACCAGACTGCAGATCATTGACAGATATCAACAGTATCACCCACAGCATAGTGCAAACTCATGTCATACACACATGTGTACCCATGTTAGTACATATCTGTAGTAGAATGCATACTGGCCATCGAAAGATACCATGAGATGTTAACAATGTGTAGAACAGGGTATGCTGCACATCCCACGTGTCCACTATGCACATACATGCAGACAGTGAGCACATACCATGTTCACAGATGTGCACCCGCTAATTTGTAATGCACACATCACACACGTACTGTCCACTCAGTAACACATGCTGGCAACACTGTACACTTCAGCCAAGTGGCACATAGGTGGACATTACATATTCAAGACTAACACTGGTGTAAACAATGCTACAATGACTATCACAGCTGTGATGCATAATGCCTGCTCAGGTATACCTACAAGGATATCATTACACTTTCCTGTTGTCAACTTGCTACTATTGCTACACTGCTATAATGTCACCCTGTGCATCAGAACCATGTTAGCCTGTTCCTGCATCAATGTTACAGATGACAGGAGGTGGCACAGGTGTCATCATATGCACAGGGTGTGTTGTAGGTTTGCCAGAGCCCGACATTGACCCATCCAATCGGCATGTGTGTGTGTGTGTGTGTGTGTGTGTGTGTGTGTGTGTGTGTGTGTGTGTGTGTGTGTGTGTGTGTGTGTGTGTGTGTGAGGGACAACAGTACTGCATGGGCCAATGTTGATGTAATGTGTGTGTGTATGGGTGAGCCCTAGTTGTATGGTAAATATGTGTGTGTCTGCATGCACGCAACTCCACCATGTGGCTGCCATATATGGGTGGTTGTGGGACAGCCACAGACTGTACCTGCTAGGCCATACAGATCACTGTCTCCAGCCATGGACACGGTACCTGTGCCTAGCAGAGGTGCTACAGGCAGTATCAGGTACCAACCCTGACTGGGTGCTGTCATCAGAGGCAGAGGTATGATGACTGGACCCATGTCCTTGCTGGGACTGGCCAGTGCTATGTGCATGTGGTCTAGTAGGACAGTCAATGGACAGGCCAGCCCCAGCATTGCTAGGGCTGGTACTGCCACTACGGGAGCGGCTGTGATCCGTGGTCCATCAGCGATGACTGCCAGCTGATGCTGTTGCTGGCATGCATCAACGTCAGCGTCCCATCTGTCCCGCATGGTCCTGGCTCATGGCTAACACATCATGGAGGACATCTAATGTCTCCCTCCAACGGCTATCAATGACCTCGGTGTAATTCCGGATGGCACCGGCAAGGTCACGGATGCTGTCATTGATAGCAGTGTAATGGGCCCTCTGCACCCTTAGTCCCTGTTGGGTGTACCATTCCATATGTGCCTGTGCCTGCATTACAGCCCGGAACATACTGGAAGTTGTAATACCTCTGGGGGCATGTCTGCCAGGGGCAATACAACCAGTGGTGCTCCCCCGAGAACCCCTGGACATCCGGCTATGTGGTACCATTCCAGTAATCTGGTTATGGCTGCTGTGAGGGGATGCACGTGCCATAGGTACCACACTCTCCTGGTCAATGCTAACTGTATGCTGTCCCTCAGCTAAGGCCATTGGTGACGAGGGATGTACTGGCAGTATGAGTGTGTGCATAGATGGGGTTGACCACTGTGTAGTGTCGATTGGTGGACCAATGACAGACCCTGTCAGACCTTCCTGTGCCACAATACATGTCTCATCATCTCCACTATCAGTGGTGGTGACATCAGGTTCCCTGCTGCTTTCAGCCACCCCTAACTCAGCACCTGTGGAAGGAAGACAGGAAACACACTTTACAATCTGTACTTGATGTTAGCACACATGCACACCTGCACACATGCACACATGCACACATGAACACATGCACACATGAACACATGCACACATGCACACATGAACACATGAACACATGCACACATGAACACATGCACGCATGCACACATGAACACATGCACACACACACATGAACACATGCACACATGCACACATGCACACATGCACACATGAACACATGCACACATGAATACATGCACACATGCACACATGCACCACAGCACATACACACACACACACACACACACACACACCAGCAATCCAACACATACACAATAGTGGGTGATGGTGGGTGACAGTATCACAAGGCAAACAGTCACCACACACGTGTCAGAATGCAGAATATGTGTTGCTGAAGACCATGCAGTGCAAGTGTAGACAGCCCTATCTAATGACATTATACATGGCTTTGATGCATGTGTGTAGTTGTTCAGTGATTGGGTACACCCTGGAACAGAGTGTGTACATGGACACAACATTGCTGTGCAAGTATTATCTGCTCTGCAATGTCATGTGCACCATCACTCAATGGTATACATACCATGGCTGCATGTGTTATCTGTGTGACACATAGATTGCCATGTCTGATGACAGTGTCTGTGTCCATAGCACATAATAGTGGGCACAGGTGTAGCGAATGCATGCAATGTACAGACATGGGATGAGTGGTGCATGTAGATGTGAAGGAATCCCAATGCTCGACATGGACATTGTACAGTGGTTATGATGAGAGTGGGACATATTGCAGATATGTCAGTGCCAGCCACGACATGACATGCTACACGACTGCAACATTAAACACCACACATACCCAATGTGTGTCATGTGACCAATACACCCAATAGCATTCCAGGACATATATGTGACTCTTTGTACAGATGGCGATGGATGTGCAGAATGCGTATACTAGCATATGTAAGTAAACACACACACAACATGCTATGCATGGTGTGTAAAGATGCATATGTTTGCACACACAGAACAATGAGGTGCACAGCAAAGACTGCTATGTGTAGTACTGTGGTAACTGTAACCGGATGGGGTGTAGTACCATGTGTCATCATCATCATCATGCATCTTGTGGTCACTCACGGCTACTACTGTGTGACAGACCACCGCCTAGCATGCTGCACCTGAAATGCAGTGCAATGGATACGTTCACTATTACACAGCCACTTTGTACATGGGTGTATGAGGTGCCTAGTAGGGAGCATTGCCTCACATGACTCTGTTATGTGTTGAAGGGTGTTGCACAGCCCCATGATAGGCCTCTACCCCCGAGGTACGTCATGTGTGTGTGGATGACATGTGGGATACTGAAGTGTGACCTTACAGTGGGTGTGTGGTTACACCATATGTAGCATGACTTTGTGTACTGCATGTGATAAATGTGTTATGTTGTGTACAGGTGTTGCAACTATGCCTATCCAATGTGCAGTACGGGGTTTCCACAACTGTGTGTCATGCTCTGTGTATTGCATGTCAGTGAGGCAGCTACTGACACTACTGAGCTGTGCAATGTCTCACAGCAAACATGCACGGCATGCATTATGCATAGGTGTGTTACGTGTACATTGCCTACACCTCACCTATGACATGCATATTTCATTACCAACATTGCAGGTAAAACACACTCACCAGCATGGACCGGCTGCCCTGCCATCACACCAGAGGGACCTACAAGAATATGGGAGGGTTTGTCAGTGGCCACAACTGTGGCATTGCTACAGTGGGTATGTTAAACTGCAGTACAACAACAGTCAACAGTCACAGGTGTAGGGATATCATTCAAACTGTCCATATTGCACAACACTAGGCAGCTGAACTGCTAAACACACAGTACACATCTCACATACACATAATCTAACAATACAGTTAACTGTAGTCTACAGATTGGGCATGTTACCTGCTTGCTCCAGGTGGATGTGCTGGGTGGCTCCGGCCTCCATTACAACACATGTCAGTGGTTGCTGCAGCTGTTGTCCAGAAGCCACCATGTTTAGGAGCAGCTCCTCTGCTCTGGTGAGGGGGGGATGAATGGCCACCCCTCCACCTGTGGCAAGCTGCTGTCTTTGGATATTAGATGCACGCCACCGGACTTGTTTAATTAAATCACTGCAGTGATGGTGTACCTGCTCATATGTCCGGTTATGCATGCCTATGTCATTTACCCAACTAACAAGTTCCTGCCACAGTGCAGTCCACTCCTGTTGGTGCTGGCTGCTTCTGGACAAGAGCATTGTGTACCGCTGCAATAGGCTGTCAAGTATCACCTCTTCCTCGTCCACTGTATACGTTGGGTTGCGGTGGTGGGCCACCTAGATGAAAAAGATATGAACAATATATGTGAGAGTGTCCTGTGTCACACTTTACACCTTTACCCACAGATATCACTTTACTGCCATATATACCATCCTATTGACTGTCAGAGGTTGCACACATTCAACACCACTTATTGGTTCTCAGGCCACAACTAACTAACACTGCCTGGCAGACTCCATATATCACACCACTATACAACAGTACCCGACACACTGTTTGTGACACATTGTACAACCTCAAGACAGGGGTGTATATCACACCGATGCATGGACAGAGATGTCATCCATTGCAATGGATGTATAGTACAGGTACAGTAGTATCAATCAACGACCCTAGTCATTGATGCCATAGCCCTGCCTAACAGATGTGTCCAGTTGTTATTATAGGTGGCATACTGCTGTAACAGACTATATATGTTGCTGGATACACACATTAACCCTGTAACACACATATGATTGCAGCCATTGTACAGGCATAATCACACATACATCAGGCAAACATACAACGCACCACTGTATGCCAACACAGATGAGCATTACCTGTGTACCATATGGTACTGTGTGCCACTACTTACACACCCTTATGCCTGCATTCTGTCCTCAATGGAGACTACAGGAAACACACATGACAGTGTTTCCAAGCAATGTGAACACACACCATACTGTGCTATTTAGGCCTACAGCTTCAGGTAGTACTACAGTTCATATTGGTGATGGATTCACCAGCAGTACCACTCACTAAGCATACATGTATTGCTTTAGCCTACAATGAGACAGCACATTCGTCAACGGAGAACTACGTCACATCATCTGCTGTACTACTATGTTTGCCTAACAGTACATTACACATCAGTTGCTGTCCTCACAGCTAGGATAGGCACTACCATGTCAGATACAACATCACACTAAGCTATCATACCTTTACAGACCTTGCACACATTCAGCGTTACACTTATGCAACCTCACATAGCAGCTATTGCATTAAGTACATGTGTGAGTGCATAGTGTCATAGGTAGGTAATATGCTATTGGCTCTAGGGCCTACAGCAGCCTAGCCATATGCTACCCTGGCCTTTGATACACATGTACTTTGATTTCACTTGGCCCTGCCAACCTGAACCACAGAGGTGTTTCCTGGGGTGTATTACCAATCTCCCACACAATCATCAGGGGTATTTATAACAACTGCTAAGGAGGAGCCTTGTTTGCTATTGCTATGTGGTCTATTCCGGTGTATGGCATATCTCTGAGATGGGAACCTATCCCTCCAGCATGTGCTGTTTAGTGAGCTGACAAGGTTTAGGGCCCTAGAGCATGTATCCTGGAGGGATTGTGATATGTTGCCATGGTGGTTGTCACCCAGCTATGGGTGTGACATACCTCTGTATGTCCGGCAGAGGTCACCTCTGTGTGGCCAGTATGCAATACAGTGTAGTTGTGGTTTTGTGAGTCAGTCTGCATAGGGCATCTGTTTGCAGCCAGTATTACCCTCTGGGGGGGTCTGTCTGTGGCCTGTTCACCTGGTGTAGCTGTCATGTGAAGTACATACCACACAGGGCATTGTGATGAGTAGAGGGGAACTCTACCCTATACTTCCATAGCTGACACACCTGTTGTCATGACACATACCACACAGACAGATTACAGGTGTAGTGTGGCACTGTCTTCATCAAAGCGGAGGCTACTGTCCACCTGTGTCCCATGCTCCCTTATCACACCTTCACTGATAGGTAGAGCTCTACCTATGTGGTAGCTAATGGGTACACTGTTTTGGGAAGGTGGAATGGCACTGCAGTATCAACACTTGTCTACAGTCCATGCCTTGGTCACCACTCACCTGTTGCTGTACATATGAAACCATGTCTCTCTGTCTCTCTCTCTCTCACTCTACATGTATATGTGTATATATATATGTAGATATATATGTATATATATATATATATATATATATATATATATATATATATATATATATATATATATATATATATATATATATATAATATACATGCATATCTCTACACATACATGTACACACCCATTGCTGTATACATGGATGTACATATAGGCACATGTACAGTCCACCTTTCATGGTGGGGATATCACTTATGCAACAGTTGTGGGATGTACAGGTATGTGATTAAATTGCACAGTGTTGTGCAGAATGCATGTGGGTGTCTGCAGCCCTTGTAGCATTGGCAGGCCTCACTGGCTGTAACACAGCAGATCTGACAAATCTGTCCCACAGCATTTAACCACCACATGACATATATCAACACTACCATAGCTGGCCTTAGGCATAGGCCAACTGGGCGGCCGCCTAGGGTGCCGCTCTAGCAGGGGTGCTTTTCCACTATTTATGTGTTGTAGTAAGACAAGGATGGGGGCACCAGGAAGTGTGGTAGGGGGCGCCATGCAGCTCTTTTGCCTAGGGCACCGGTTGACCTACAACCGCTCCTGCGCACTGCATGCTGTTTTCTAAGCCACACACTATGACCTACATGGATATATGCACATATCAACCTTCACTGACAGATATCTGTCCACCCTTCACTAACAGTTGCAGTATGTCCCTTGCCCTATGCACATGTGCAGATACAGATAGATACATACTGCTGCCACACATGGATGATTTGCAGTGTGCAGAGTACTCTTCAGGAACATCTACAACATGCCAGCACATACATGTGAGTTACATACCTTACCTTAGTATTTCCCTGCTCCGTGTGTTACGGTTTTGTATTTTTTTTTTTATTGGTGTTTTTTTTTTTTTGGTTTTCGCCCTCTATTCCATGTTCTGTCTCTGTTTCTCACTCTGTTCTGTTCTGTCTCTGTCTCTGTCTCAGTCTGTGTCTGTGTCCGTGTCTCTCTCTCTCTGTCAGTCTCTATCTCACAACACCTGCAATGATATAATTGCATGTGTGGACTGCAGGTACAGCCTGCTTTTCTAGGTATCTGCACTTGTGCATGTGACAGCCTCTGCACCAATTGCTGCCCACCATTCAGTAATTGCATGCAGCCTGCTGTTTGGTGATTGCATTACTCACTTTGATTGCAGCTCACTGCTATAAAATGCTAGGTTAAGTAGGCGTAGCCCTTTCAGATTTTCAAGGTGGGGCCCATGCTTGTTTGCTCTGGACACCGTTGTGTCAGTCTGAAGGTTGGTATATGTCTCTTATGTGATGCTAGGGTTGTAGCCAGTTATATGCATGTTGTACTGAAACCTGAATGTTGCTGCTCCCAGTACACACATCTCAGTGTAGACATGTACACACCCCTCCAAATGCTAGCACAGGATACATGGGAGTATATACTTTTTCCTCACTTACACAATTAACTGCCATACAAATGTGGTTATTGCACTGTATTCCTGTGGCCAGTATTAATCCTGGTCTGATACTGTGTGGTGTTTGTAAGGTGCTACTGTAACATTATTCCATGCTAGGATGGCTGGTTCTCCTTTCACAGTCATGTCATGCAATTCCACAACCACTGCTGGTAAAGACCCACAGAAAAGGATTTGTGTTATACCATTCCTAATTTCCATTTACATCCCCTCATTGTAATGCATGATATATTTATTTCAGAACCAAGTTATTTGTATATCTGCTGTGGCTTAGTGGTAATTCATGCAGTCTATTGTGTCAATGGTCTGGGGTTCGAGACTGGCAGAGGTTTTTTTCTTTTGCTGCTCAGTAGATCAAGGGCCCTGCCATAGAGTGACTAAGGCACGTTTTAGCAGTTGTAAGCGGGTTTGCGTGAGTTTGCGTGATGCTTAGCGATGCTTAGCTAAGCATACACATGTGCACACATGCTTACTCCCGCTTACTACTGCTTACAAGTGCTTACTCCCACTAACCCATGCGCTAATTTCTTTTAAAGAAAAGAAAATGGGGAGATAGGAAAGTGGTGAAAAAGGGGGCACAAAGAGTGACACACAGTAGGTAAACAAGCTCGGGATGTGCAGGACGGGTGTAGGGAAGGTCCATAGTTGCCCATTGCTTTAACAGCAACAGCTGTGCATATGCAATGAATTTGGAGTGAAATTTGAAACCTTCCACCCCTGGGAGGGGGGTGAGGACAACAAAGTATGTTGTACTGCCAATTCTAATTATCAGCTTACATGTTTGTCTGATAAACATGTGTGCGAAATGGGCAGCTATGTATGGGGCGTAATTTTTTTGTGGGTACAGATTGCCCTTTTTTTTTTCAAGTGAGAGAGGGAAGTGAGGTAGAGGAATTAGGTATGTCTGGGGAGGTAGGTTGGGAAGGCACACAGACAAGACACATTACAGGGGCAGTGTATGACACATGGGGTGGGTGAACACAATTGATGGGGTCAGATGTTTGGAAATTGCAAGCCCATGAGCCCACAGATGTTAACAGTGGAACTAAGATCCCCACCCATGGGCAGTCACCACTGAACCTTCACAGCTCCGAGGGTTGCTATGCTGGGGGCTGCATAGGATGGGCAGGCTCAACCGTGAGATGCGCCACTCTCACCTCAAGCTGGCGTAAAGGATCAGCGACTGAACGCTGGATCTCCCTACACACCACAGCCCAGACCCATCAAAGGGTGACAGGTGGCCCTTCTCCACCCATGCTTGCATGGGGGGGACGAGCTCCATCCTCTGCAGCACTTCCACCCGAAGGTGGCACGGGACCAACAGAGGAGGGGAGCCCGGGCTGGGCACCGGACCTGCTGGTGCCAGGTGCACTTGCCGGCTGATGCGGGACAGGTGGGTCTGCTGGGACCGGCCTTCCCATATGTTCTGTGATTAGGTGTGTTTAATTACAACATAAGCGAAACAGCATTCCAGATTAGTTGTAACAGCATGCAATGATATTCCTATTAATCCAACACACCAAGGGTACAACAGTTGAACAGCAAGCATAACACATGCATATATTGAACCACAGTGGTTATTCCAACAGCATGCAGGGATGTTTGGTAGCAACAGGCCACCATGATTGTGGTGTTTAAACAGGGCACATGCATCACCGTGAATGCAAATATTTCTAGAACAATAGGACATATGTCCCAACAAATATTTAAGATTACACATACCCATTGAGGTGTGGAATTGCATGGTTTATGCACATACAGTAGGGTGTAGAAAAAACCTTGGTTAACATCTTATAATGACCTTTTAGTCTACACTACATTCCTAGTGACTGCATTATTACACTTGCCACCATACATTAGGTTGCGTAATGGGTTTAGCTAGTTCAATATATGCCTAACCGTTTTCTGACATACTAACTGTCCAGGATGCAGATGTTACTGCTACATATTTCTTGATTGCATTTATATTTCTTTATCTACATATCTGGGATGTTTTCACATGACATTTTCACTTCAATTTGTACAGAGCCCTGCATTTCTTGACACACACTCACATTTCTGGGGAAAAATTACATGCTACACATGTGCCAGGTTTACTTATTCATGCCAGCCAGTAACTGACTATTGTGGACTGTATATATGTTTCACAGCTACTAGCACTTCCATCACCCACTTTATATGGGACTGCACAACTCTGGGTTGCCAGCACCTTTTCAAACAGTACTGTTTGTATAATGCAAGAATACAACAACATTTCAGACTCTGACACAAACACACTCTGTGTTTTAGACCTTTATTAATGACACTACACACTTTTCCACAGGCTCACTCCTTTATTTGTTTTAACGGTGTATAATGCAGACATGTTCAAGACATATTATACCTTTATTAATAGGTAGAACAATCTTTTTTCAGGCTCACTCACTTATGTTATATGATAGTGCCTGCAGAGATATTATTCCTGACATATGTTACCTTTCTTAATGGGTTACTACACTCTTTTTCTGCCTCTCTGATGTTTTTATCTGACAGTACATGCAGAGGACTTATTCAGGCAATTTTATGGCTGTATTATTGGACTACAACACTTTCTTTCATGCTCTCTCCCATATTTTATATAACAATACATGCAGAATAATCACTAACCTGCCTGGTGGCACAGCCTTAGCAGCCTATCAGCATAGGCTTGCTGATTCATAGCATGGTCACCTGCAGCTGTAAAGTAAATGAAGGGATATTGAGACATACCTATCCGTTATACATACTCCATTATCAATTCTTACATACTGCATTCCATGGCTACATACTCAGTTGTGGGGCATCCCGCATCCCATGGGCCTCCTGTATCCATTGGTTCAGGCGGTCCTGCTTTCATCTCTTCAGGTCTGCATGGTGGTGATGGACCTGCTCACCAGTCCGAGAAATGCCCTGTGGCACTGGTGAGGTCACAAGCTAACTGGTTCCAAGCCTCTGCCTTGTACTCCATCCCATGGAACTGGCCCTGCAGGAGTCTAGACTCGTGATGGTGGACAAGGAGCCAAACCATGTATTTGGACTCCTCAATGCCCCAACGTTGCGCTTAGAAGTGTGTTCCATCTCTGACATCAGACATTCTAACTGCAGATGTGAGCTACAATCAGTTAAGGTGTGTATTCCCGCCTGTGGGGCTTAATATGCCACATTTCCTGCACTTTTTTGTGATTGGCCATTTTGTAAAATTCTCGACTGACTGCAGACCTGCCTAGTAATGGTTAAACTACCATTTGTAAGTATATGAATGTTAATAGTGGCTGTTTCCCTTATGTTGTCATGGCTTAGTGGTTCTGTACTTTGCTTCTAATGCACACAGAGTCCTGGGTTCAAACCTTGTCATGTATTTTATTTTCATACTATCCAGACAGGCTAGGGGGTGTGGCTGCATTTATGCAACTTTGCTTTATGTTGCTCCTCAGTGCCCTACGGTGCCCTGGTTGGCGTGGCACGCACGTCCGCGCAAACACATTGCGCTGGGTAAAGCGCTATTCAACTATGGGCAACTCTATTGCACTGGGTGAAGCACTATTAAACTATGGGCAACTCTATTGCGCTGGGTGAAGTGCTATTAAACTATGGGCAACTCTATTGTGCTGGGTGAAGTGCTTCTTAACTGCAGGCAATTTTATATCAGGATCTTTTAAAATATTTATTTTGTTCACTGATACATTGGCCATTTCACTGCCTTTTAGTAATGTTTGAACATATTTGTCAAGTATTATTTCATATACTGATTTAAAACATAAATACGAAGGGGAGTGGTGGGATAAAAAATAAATACGAAGGGGAGTGGTGGGATTCGAACTGTGAATGCCTCTTCTTTGTGCGAACGCTCTGCCATTATACTATTGCATGTGATTTGCATAAGCATTCTTTCTTATGCTCTTCCATGTCAGAATTGCTAACACTAGCTAAGCAATGGGCACACCTGTACACACAGGCACAAATACGGGCAGCTATTTTGGGAATTTAAAAAAAAATGTTATGCATTTTAGAACTATGATGGGGGTTTACAATATCAGACAGTGAGGTGTTGGGTGCAGGGACATTTGAGCGAACTTGCTCTTGTTTATTTGCTTTTATTTTCAACACTTGCAGGGGCGTGGACATTTAGACTGCTCGGCAGTCAGACATGCCCCCTGCTTTCTTACACGGTCCGTGTAAGACTTACGGTTGAGTCAGCATGCCCTCATGCATATTCATGGCACACTGACGTCATACAATTCAACTGCAGCCTCCGAGTAAGACTTATTAAGTCTTACAGGGAGGATTCGTGAATCCGGGGGTTTGTCTTTGTCCCTGACTCTTCTTCTGCATTGAGACATATGCTTACTGTGTGCATGGTATACTGTCAGCCAAAAGAGTATCCTTGACTTTTTATATCTCAGTGGACATAGCTGCTTGGGCAGTTGCACTATCCCTTTCATCTCCACATACTTAGTTATCAGTACCATATTTTGGACACATGCGGAGGGATATATTTTTTTGAAATAACACTTTATTCATGCCAGTCCTTGACAGCTGCTCTAAACTACACATACGTAAATACTTAAGTGTGAATATGCACTTTACAGATTAACTTACCATGAGAGGAGTGAGACTTTGTAAGCTAGTTTAGCAGGCCACTACCTAAATCAGAGATTTAGTTATGTCTGTTATTGAACTAGAAGATAATTTTAGAGAAAGACAGGAAAGGGATGAAATACAAAGGTGAAAAAACTGAGGGATAAAAAGCTGAGAAATACAGTTACTCTATATGTAAAGCACCAAACTGAAAATCTACAGTTGTGTTGCAGTAAGCAGCAGTATGTGAATGTTGACCAGTGGCATTCAGTCAGAACCAGAAGTAGCGAGGTTCCATGTACCTAATTGAATTATAAAAAATATACCTCTATAAAGTCTGCAACATGTATTCTACAATGACATTCACAGAAATGTTGAAAAGTTACAGAATGGGTATAGAATATAAACACAGAAGTAAAATGCTTTGTCCAAGAATGGATAAATTATTATGTGATTTCGGAAAGTAGTTTCATGGTGATTTCCAGCAGTTTTGCTCCATTTATGGATGTCAGTGTTGCTTAATATTTAGACTGGGTAAACAAAACACATATAAGAGTACAGCATCCTTGTTAGTACTTTACTCAAATGCCAACATTTCATTACCATATAAGCAGAATCCCAGAGCAGTTGTCAAACTTATGACCTTATGACTGCCAGATAAGTGAGCTAACACATGATCCATGCTAACATATGCGACTCAAGTTGAAAACTAGTTGAAGGAATTACTTATAAAAAGGTGGTTTTGGTAAGAGATGAATACAACAGTGTGAATCTAAGCAAAGCAAAGAGCTTGTGGATTTAATACAAAACATTTATTTGGCTGCAGCAATTCATCTTAACATGTGTTCACATTTGCAGCTAGAAAGCTGCCTGAATGCTCCTTAACTGAGAGCAAATAAAAAAGAATTAAGAATCAAATTATGCTGCATAGTCTCTCAGCATCATCCTTTGCTGATAGTGCAAGTGATCTCGGAGAAGCTTAAGAACACTTTCTTTGTCCAATCACATCTATTAACACTCAGTTTTTGTATTGTATTGTCTGGACAGAATGTCCAGGGAAATGCATCTGCAACACTACACACATAATATACTTGACTACCTGCAGTTCCTGCAATGCCTTTCACATAGGGAAGACTATCAGAAAACTTAAGTACAGGATACTTGAACATATGTATGACATAAAGAAAAGGAAAACCACCAATGCCTCATTTACACATACTTTGGATTGCCCAAAATAAAAAAAAATTCCCGTTCTTTTTTATAGATGGGATAATTGTGACTAACTTTAGTGGGGACTTAGACATACAACTTGAGTTCAAAGAACTAACTTGGCAACTCAGACTTAATGCAGCTGCTGCTCCAGGCATTAATGATAATGTTTCTCTTTCTAGCATTGAAAGCAGCTTTAGTGTGATTTTTTTTTACTTCAGTTTCAACACATTTTTCGCTGTACAACTGTCCATGTGATTGATTTAGCTGTATTTCATTATTTTGTCTATGTAACACAACTAAATGTTTCAGGTCTGGTTCATTAAGAAATTGCACTTCGTACTTGAATGACACAATAATTTATTCTTCTAATTCAAATTTGATTAGATGAATTGTTTGTATTTAAATGGTTTTCTGATGGCAGACTGTAACTCTGATGAAGTCTTCATGTTTTTAAGACAAAGGCACTCAGTCTGTTGTTTTATTTCATTAAAATTTGTTGAAGTACATTGAAGTTCGTTACAGAGTGTCCGTTTTTTTACTTCAATTACAAAACATTTTTCACTGTATAGCTGTGCATGTGATTAATTTACCTGCATTTGATTATTTAGTGTGTGTGTAACACAACTAAATGTTTCAGGTCTGGTTCTTTAAGAAATTGCACTTGGTAGTTGAGTGACATCATAATTTATTCTTCTAATTCAAATTTGATTGACTGAATTGTTTGTATTTAAATGTTTATATTTTAATGGTAGACTGTAACTCTGATGAAGTCTTCATGTTTGTAAGATGAAAGCTCTGTCTGTGGTTTTATTAAATTAAAATTAGTTGTGGAGTGTCTGTTCCACTTTTTTTCTGTCAATTTATTGAAATTTACCTCTCAAATGTTTGTCTTTTTGGATTTTCCTGGTTAGGGGTTGCCACAGTGGAACACTGGTCTGCTAAAGATTGGTAGTTGATTTTTATGATGCCAAGTCGCCAGCCTGACACCCAACCTTCAGCAAAAGCACACCCATTTACACATGTCTTTTGGAGGCCACTCGACCATGGGGAGGACATGAAGACTCCACACAGAAGACACTCCAGCCAAGAAGTGAACAAGAGGACCTCTTGCTGTGAAGCAACAATGCTACCACTGTACCACCGCAGCTTTGCTTAATTCAAGTTTTCCAGCCCCCACTAAAGTAATGTAAAATAAAGAGTAAAGCTGTAATAATTTTAGGATCAAAACAAATGTGCATCTTTTTGGACTGAATTAATACATTTTTTTACCGAATGTCACAAAGCATACCTAAGTATGCAAACACTTCAGTAGTATATCCTTAATATAAGTACAACAGCTAACAATGTGGCCTTCTTTGTGTGTCTGTCTTTGCATCATATGTTTTACAGTTACAGTTTAATGCTATTTGTTTTGTCATTCTGTTGCTAAAATGCTGCATCATGTTTATCGATATTTGTAATGAGTGAACTAATAATATGCTCTCAAAGTGCACTGAGATTAACTGCAAACTATATGGACAATGCAAGTGAATGCTATGAAACACCAGAATAATGGTTTCATATTGATTTATTGATTATATGGAGATGGCTGCAATGTCATTCTGAATTGCTTAAGAAAGAGAAGCTAATATTCAGAAAGTTTTCATTTCACAATACAAGATCTTTTTAACCCATTGATCTGCTGAATGCTTTTATAACTTGAAACTGTCAACATTTTCTTTAACTTGCAGAGAGAAGCACTAGTGTGGAAACACAGCAGTCACAGTTCAAAATATCCACAGGTAAAATAGGCAGCAAACAGCAGGCAGCAGGTAAAATGAATCCAAAAATGGAAACACAGAAGTCACAATTTAAAATGTCCAAAGGTAATATAGGCAGCAAACAACAGGCAGCAGGTAAGAATAAATCCAAATGTAATGCATATACAAATTGGTAAGCGCTTTCACTGTGGAATCAAAGCTTTTTTAGACCCTAGTGAAATAACATCTCTACTACTAAGCATTTATATAACACTGTCATAATGAACAGACCAATCAAAAAACTAAAACTAATGAAAAATGAAATAGTCAAAGCTGAACTCACTAAAAAAGTGAACCCAGAAAAAAGGAAATAGGCATTACTTTTTCCTTTTCCTTATAGCATTTAAAACAGGTTTCAAAGGTACAAATTAATTTAAACCTAACCCTATATGAGAACGTAGTTTGGCTATCCATCTTGCTTCACATCTCCCTGTTTCATTTTCAATGTTACCCATCCTAGCATTCTCATATATAACATCTAACACAGTAAAAGAAAACCTATGTGCATTACCTTGCATCTGAACATGTTTAGCTAAGGCATTGACGGTGTTACCTTTATTTATACAATAAATATGGCCCCTAATATGTTCACAAAAACCGATGGTTGGTTTTGCCAATGTAAAATGAGCTGCATTGCTCACAGTTGGCTAAATAAACAACATTCATAGTGTCACAGTTAGCCATAACATTTAGAAAATATTTCTTCTTTGTATGTGGATGAACAAACTCATTACTATCTCTAACATACTGACAAAACCTAGAAGTGCCACACTTCTTGGTAGCCTTTCCCCATTGTCCATACCCCAACTTATCCAGGAAACACAACAACCTCTTTAAATTTGCCATATTCCTGTAATAAAACTTAGGAGATGTGCCAGCTAATGCTTCAACATAATCAGGGGTTAGAATATGCCAATTCTTTTTAATTATATCAGTGACCTTATTTTTGTCACTGGAAAAAGTCACAGGGACTCTTAAAACGTTGTCCCTTCTAACTTGTCTATGTGGGTCCTGGATGGGGGGAGGGGTCATAAAATAGGGTCTCCCAACACCCTTCCTAAGCTGGTGGACACCACACATACCCTTAGCTAATTCAATCCCCTTATACCCCCTAGCTGCAAAATCATCCTTCAGGGTCATGATAAATTCTTCAAAATCCTGGTCTTTAACATGTAGCCTAGAGGCCTTTAACATTTGTCCCTTCACTACATTCTCAAACACATGGTTTGGATACATACTGCTACAATGGACAAAACTGGGTTTGTAACAATCCTTCCTATAAAGGCTTGTAATAAGTCTATTACTACCAGGCTCCCTCTTCACCATAACATCCAAATAGGGTATCTCAGTATGGAACATAGTGGCAGTGAACCACAAAAAGTCTGTAGTGGAATGAAGGTAGCAAATAAATTCATCTAATTCCACTATGGTGCCAGTCCAAACCATAAAAAGGTCATCCACAAATGATCAGTAAAATTTTATTTGATGACTGCACCATCTCAAACTCACTAGAAACTTGCATTTCAATATGGCCATAACAGCATTGGTGTAGCTATTCGCACAAGGTGTGCCCATAGCTACGCCATGTCTCTGATGGTAATGTGTGTTGTCGAATGTGAAAATGTTATTCTTCAAAACCATCTCAAGGAGCAATACAATGAAATCAATCTGCCTAGCATCCAAATTGCTTCTCATTTCAATAAAATCTTTAACCCTTAAAATACCCTGCTAGTTAGGTATCACTGTAAACAGCGGCTTCTTCTTCTTACAAGTGATCATTCATTTGTGTATTCAGATCTTCAGCCTGTTGGTACACAGGAATTGTTCAGCGCTCTAGCACCCCAAGAAGAGGAGTAAATAGGTGGAGTTGAACAAGAATGGCAGCGCCTAAAACAACATGTGATAGGACTACAGAAAAGATATGTGGCCGAGCCAGGTATGGAAATAAGGCACACAAGGGAAGGTGTTGGTGGAATGCAAAAGTCCAGGAAGTCATCAAAAGAAAGGTGGAGTGCAGGAAAAAGTGGGAAATAGAAAAGACTGACTGGGCTAGGATGGATTACTGGTTGGCTAACAAAGCTAAGAAATAAGTTGCAATAGCAAAGAAGAGGGCATTGGAGGTACTCTACCAGCTTCTGGAAAGGGACTCAGTAAGGGGCACAAAGAAACTATATCAGGTTGCAAGGCAAAGGCAGAAAGATAAAGAAGATAGTCAGACACCCTTCAAGGGTTGCCAACAACAGCCTGCTCACCATTCCACAGGACATCAAAGGCAGATGGAAGGAGTATTTCCAGCAGCTTCTGAATGAAGAAAACCCCACAGAAGCTGTACTGCCCCAAAAACAGCCTATGGTGAGAGAAGAAGAGGAACCCACCCAAAAGAAGTAAGAACAGCACTAAGGAAAATGAAGTCAGGGAAAGCAGCAGGCTCAGATGAGGTCAAAGCAGATAGGATAAAGATGCTGGTTGAGATAGGGGAGAAATAGTTCCTGAGGGTACTCATAGTAATGTGGAGAGAAAGGCGTATCCCACATGACTGGAAAATAAGCAGACTTGTGCCAGTGTACAAGAACAAAGGCAACATCCACAACTGGGGGCAGTACAGAGGCATCAAATGCCTATCATTGCATGAAAGTTCTGCAGAGGGTGATTGATAAATGGATACACAGAGTAGTAGAATGTAAGGTGGGAGATGAGCAGTTCAGATTCAGATCAGGATGCAGCACAACCGAACAGATGATTGCAGTGAGACAGATACTTGAGAACAAGCTAGAGATAAGGAGAGAGTCCAACTGGGCATTCCTAGACTTGGAGAAAGCATATGACAAGGTCCCAAGAAAGCTGATCTGACCAGTACTGTGATGGTTTGAAGTCCCAGAAACAATGGTAGAATTAGTGCAGGCTATGTACAAGGACCCAAATGACTCAACTACAGACAGTGTTCGGCCTCACAGAGGGGTTCCCAGTGGGAGTGGGTGTATACCAGCGTTCAGCTCTGAGACCACTACTGTTCATACTAGTGATGGACTACATTAGCAAACAGGTTGAAGAGGACAGATCAACAAAGCTGCTGTATGCAGATGATGTGGCATTACAGGCAGACTCTGAGCTAGAACTTCAGCAAAAGCTAGGAGAATGGAATGTTAAACTGAAGGCACATGGGATGAGACTAAGCACAAATAAGATGGTGGTAATGGCAGCAAATTGGGGAAATCAGAAGAAGCTGAGAACAGAAATAGAACTATATGATGGACCTGCATATCTACTGTGTGGTGGTCATGGAGACACTCAGCTCATGAGTGGGGCAGGAACCATGGTGTTGATGCCCACGTACATGCTGACTTAGTGATATCTCAGACACTTGGGAACTGAATGCACCCTGGGATGATATAGCAACCAACTCCTGTCCTGTTGTGGAATCCTATACCTGTGGAAGGGGGAGATCCTAAGCCTATCATGTTCACCATACCTAACAGTTTCACCATGGCTGAAGGCTGTGGCAGCAGTAGTCATTAGGCACAGACATTTCCCAAGCATCAAGCACACCAATATCCATGCTTGAGGACACAGACACTGAACCACCTATGAAAACAGACAAACACACTTAAGTGCATCAGTACTACCTTATGACACTTCTAGAACCCATGAGTATGTATCTATAAAACAAACTGGCATGCAGAAAGTATCGCCACATTCCCTTTTCAGGCTAATGTTGCAGCTTTTATCCTGACATGCCTGTAGGTTCAAAATGACCATACTCACTAAAGCAACAGTCCTGCTTCTATCTGATTGCACTCCATTGTGTATATGTAAGATAACACCCACCTAAGGCATCACCTACTAACACCTGTATTGCATGCTGAAGTTCTAGACCAATGTTAAGTCCTCCACTGGGCGTGACAGAGCTGACCTCATCCTCAGAGATGCCAGGAACATCTCCATGGCAGTTAGTGATGTCTATGCCATTGTATCCCACCCATGGTCCTCCACTCTTCTGCAAGGTGGTTTGCCTTGTTATAGGCATGATAGTATATGTCAATGGCCCGAAGTAATGTTTGCTGTCATTTGTGGATATGGCTTCTATTAGTGCAGACCTATCCGAAATACACTCTGGTGGATGGCGTGGGTGCTGTTATATTTAAGGGGTGCCCACCAACTGTATTTACTGAGGTCTTATGGCATGATGTCATTCTTTGCCTAGGAGAACTTTTCTATCCTCTTTCTATGCCTCTCAGGAATCCTGCACTGAAAATGTGGGGATAGACATATGTTAAGTTGTTGGCCTATTATATCTCACATGTCAGCAAAACAGTACTCAACCCTGAACTGCTACACCTGGCCAAAAAAAAAGGCATAGGTCACCTGTAAAGTTGCTTGCCATTTGATGGCATTCATTAGACAATCATGGATATGAGCAGCAAATACATGTGAAATATGCCATGGTAGTTATACCTAATATCTGCAACATGACATTTTCAGAGTGTTATGGATGAGTGACATAAAATGGTATGCAGGTAAATCGGGGTAAGGCATGTAGGAGTACAACACTAAGGGACAGACAGGATACAGGGAACCACAATTGTAGCCACCAATATATTTGACAGACAACTATATGATGGTATTTTGACTTGTTTGATGCTTTATTGCCAACTGCTGTGCATCATATGACTGCAGGAATGTGTGATAATGTGAATGTGCTACCATATTCTCTTGGACTATGATCATTGAAGAGTTAATGGCTTCTATAGGTGTTGAGTGAGGCAGGGCATCAAGGTGGTGCTCTAAGGAATCAAGAATGTTTCTGTACATAATAGATGTATAGGTAATTACCAGATATGCATTTCAGGAAATCACTGCAGAGCCTAATCCAAATTCCCAATTACCTGAAAATAATGTCTAGTTAAGGGACTTGCTCAAGCTATGTGAGAAGGCAAATGAAGGCTGAGGGGCTCAAATCCTGTATTACAGGAATCGGTTTTGTTAAGAGCTTATAGACTTAATCCTCTGCATGAACTGCTAGACAATTGTACTGAGACTACCAGGAATGCCTGCTGGGACTTTTTATGAGGGTCTTTAGTATAAAGTGCATGCTGGCACTGCCTTGCCAGAGCATTGACTGCAACAACTGACATCACATGTTCTGATGATCAGTGCAGGCACTACTCTACAGTCCTAAGGAGGTACCACCTTGATCTTCTGCATTAGTAAAAAGAAGAAGTCAAGAGAAACAGTGTTCCTGAGTTATATATTACACATGCATGATCGGTGCATTGTAGTGCAATGAAAGTCATAACTATCAGAGTAATTGCAAGGCATGTGCTTCCTGTATGTTTTCATTTTGTATTCATGTTTTTCAGCTCTTGTCTTTCACAGACAGTAGGCTGTTGTTTCCTTTTTCAAAAGCATATAAATCATTTCTTTAGATTTGGGGTAAGTACATAACTTCCCCCTGATTTCTTTAATTGATAGTACTTATAAATACACTTTAAATCCATACTGGTAGACCAGTATTCTTAGGCTCATTTTGTAGATGTGCATTCTACTGCCACTGCCCGAAAGCTTCTAAAGTAGTTTCCACAGCTACTGTATGTAGTTTTTTTTTTGTATATAAGCACCACATGAAAGGATTCTCAGGCGTTTCACTTTTGTATTCTGGAATACTGCATTAGTCTTGATTTCCACTACTGGTAGGTATATGAATTCTGCCCAGGATATGGTAAAGCAGTAAATACTCATACCATTTCTTTATTGAGATGTCATTATACAGAAAGTAAAAATCTTTTATCTTTCTCCAGATTTTTTGACACTGGAATTATGATCAACAGCACCACCCCCCATTTATACGTGTGCCAGTAAAGTACCTTACATGAAGATAAAGTTGTGTTACACTCTTTACATGTGGTATCACCATCTGACTTCATTCTGCAACTGAGGGTCATGACATTATTCTAAGTAATTACTAGGGTATATGAAACATGTTGAGGTCTGCGTTCCTGTATTATTAGGCTCAACCAAAAGACCTATATTGCAGTTTTGGTTTTATCTTTTTTGCATTTGGTTCATAATTAACCAGCACATTTTATATTTAGTTTATGATGATAAACTTATTATATGTGACTGAAAACATTTGTGCATTCTTATAAAATATGAAGCACAACTAATACTCCTGTTTCTGAAATGTTTTCTTTTTGTCATTTGGATGATATAGTAAACCAGGCACATTTAACTTGTTCTGACATACATGCACATATATTAGATTCTGATGCCTGCTTTTCTAATTGCTATTAGTCATACAATGCACTGTATAATCATGATCATCCAGATTGGTCTAAAAAAAAATTAAATGAATATTTTCAAGCAATGGAAACAATGCAATTTATAAGCTCTGTAAAATTCATGCCTGCAAAGCTTTTGTACTGCAATTTTTGCAAAACCATCAGCTGAAAACAAAATCTTGATTCAGATTAAGAAACAAAAAAGCTATCAAAAGCATAAATATATACTGTTGTTGTAATTTTAGTCTTGAAAGAATTGGGGGGAATGTAATAATGCCTACATGGACTTATTTGCATGCAGGCATAGTGGCATGATGTTTACATGGAAGTAAGCAGATATGCGACCCAGTAAACGGAGCTGAAGGAGATGCATGAGCGTGCGTATACGGAAGTGTCCATAGCATGCAAATCACCTCATAAGCAGGTGAAATGCATGCAAATGAGGCAGGTAGACTGATCCAGCAAGCAGATAGGCAGTTGCACTGACCCCATGTTGGTATCTGTAATGTACACAGAAAAATCCATGTACAGGATGTAAAAATGACACCAGGGGCTGTAAAAGTGTAGTTACAGTGGCAGAAATAGTATAAAGGACACAGATATGTGCAATAGTAACCATTGTGTGTCCAAAACCATATGGAAAATAATGTAAAATAATTTTATTTTTTTAATACCCTGGGTATGTTTGCGCAGCGCGCCTCAGTGAGCAAACATACCATTATGGAAAAAAATATAAAAAAGATTGTAAAAAACAGAATTTGTGAATATGTAGCAGTAATGCATTATAGAACCCTGTGTGGATTATGTACAATGTAGGACTGCTGTGATTGCTAATGAGGCAGTGGCTGAAACCATGTAGTTTCCAGGTACTGTGCACAGATATGTACGCAAATAAGCTAGGGTTACTAAATAGCACAAATGGGTATCTGTGTCTGCAGATCCCATTTGTGTTGTGACAGAACCATGTTGGAGCCACAGAAAAGGTAGCTGACATCAAAACAGGGGTGTATCCACAAACTTTTAAGCTCTTTGGAGCTCAGCAATGTCTGTTTGTGTGGAGCACAGCTCTGCTCAGCAGGGGGGGGGGGGGTGTCCGGTGACTGCTAAGCTTTGGTTACCTTAGGGGCGCGTGTTTCAGCGAGTTTGTGTGCTTGTGTGGTGCACAGCTGTGGTGAGTGTGACCTTCCATGGGGGTGTGTCTGCTCACTGCTAAGTCTTGTTTATCTGTGTGGCTTGAGTTTGCCCAGCACACTGCAGTGCTCAGCAAGGAAGGCTGTCAAAAAAAAAAATTGGCTGAGAAACCAATTATATATTAATTACTGATGAGCCCTGTTTCACTTAAACTAGGGACATTAAAGCCCTTAATGATGTACTTGGCAGGTAGAATGCATCATACGTAGACAATCATACAGGTTACACCTACAGCACTATAAAGTATGCATGCACCCTGTAATCTGATTTTCCCAGATACTCTGCACCTTTGGAGTACAGACTTGGGAATTTTAACCTAGAGAATGCTAGAGGCTGCTGCAGGTCTGCAACATATGTATGTGCTAGATGCTGAGGTCAATGCAGCTGCTACTGATGCTGACCATAGGCCTAGACTGAGAAGGAGAAGACTTTTCAAGCCCAGGGTAACCTACCAGGAGCTACATGAGTTGGAGATTGTAGACTGCTTCAGGGTGGACAGGGACATACTACAAGAACTCACTGAGGTCTGCCGACCTCAGCTCAGACCCAGAACCAACAGAGGAGAGCCCATTCCATTTTAAACAAAGTATGTGTAGCCCTTAGAATACTAGCTACAGGTACTTTCCAAAGACCAACTGGGGACATGATGGGGGTCTCACAGGCATCTTCTTCCAGAGTTCTCCACCAGTTCCTGGATACCATGCTACCACATGCCAGTGAGCACATTTATTTTCCCAACACCCCCGAGGAGAGGACCAGCAGAATGTGACTCTTCTATGTAGCACACTACCCTGCAGTAGTGGGTGCCATAGACTGCACTCATGTACACATCAAGGCACTACCCAGTGAAGACTGTAAAATCTACATCAACCACAAGGGGTACCACTCCATCAACTGTCAGGTCATTTGCAATGAACAGGGCATTATCATGAATGTGTGTGATGGCAGCCCTAGCGATTATCACAACTCCCATTCCTGGCATGTATCACAGCTGTACCAGATGTTTGCTAAGGGTGACATTCCACACGGCCATTTACTTGGGGATGCTGGCTATGCACTGGAAATGTGAATGATGACACCTATCAGAAATGCACTCACACCCACCAAAGAATGCCATAATGAGGCACACACACAAACCAGGAATATCACAGAGCATGTGTTTGGGCTGTTGAAGTCATGGTCCCGGTGCCTTGATACATCTAGTGGAGCCTTGCAGTACTCTCCAGCCACATATGCAGAGATGTTAACAGTGTGTGCCATGCTGCACAATATGATCCTGCAGAAATAGCTGCATCAGGATCAGCAAAGGTGAAGGATACACAGCATCCCACCATTGCCTAGGTCACCACAGCCTCACCCACAGGGGGACTCAGAGGAGGAACCTCCTGATGCTGTCCCTGTAGGCAGATGTAGGCATGCCCAATATGTCCTGGTCTTGGCCAAGAGACAATGCATAGCACATGCACTGACAACCTAGGGCCCTATGGACTGACAAATTACTCAGACTCACATACGTATTAGTAAAAATGATGCCAGCCAACTCACACAACCTGTACTTCACCATGTATTGGCTGTGGACTGAGTGCATCAGACAGAGTCAGCCCTGAACTACATGTCTATCAACTGCTGCATTCGCAAGGTAAGTCACTCTCCTGTACTCCACTTGTAAGGAGTACTACAATATGGTAGCATATGTACGAACCTGCCACATGTATGCAAGGCACTATAGTGGGCTATATATAGTGTGATACTGAGCTACTTGCAGAGATCTATAGTGGGCTACTGGGCTACTTTTACAGATCTAATCGCCACTTAGGACAACAGGTACTCTGTTCACTAATATATGCCCCATAATAGCCACTAGGCCACATGGCTGGAAGCTCCATGACAGTATTCCAGGGAGATGCCAAACAGTACAGTCGCAGGACAGTCATATGACTGTCTAAGCTAGCAAAGCATAGGCTGGTCGTCCCCTACCCCTAACACATCAGTATTCCCATACAACTATTCCAATGATATACCAGCAGACCAGACAATTCCTATATCTTGTTCATAGTGTGAGGAATGAAACCTCTCTGTCTGGTGGCTGGTGTGGCTCACTGAGCCAGGGACAGTAGCATGTGTGATGGTGCTGATGGTTCAAATCTGGCAGCATCCAACATCTTTTGCATGTGAGGTTCTCATATGATTGTAGTGCCACAGACTGCCATAACCCCTCAATCTGAATGCAAACAAGAAAATAACCAGTGCGTACTGAATGTCCAGGGGAAAACCAAACTTCAGAAAAAACTTATACCAACTGGGCAAGCACAACTGAAGACACGGCTTTAATAAAAATGATGATAAGTATAGCAGCAAACAAATTCCATGTAAAA